>NC_084897.1:13414627-13714627 GCF_958979055.1 Alnus glutinosa
GTTAGACGAGTGAGGGTTATAAGTTTTTTGCGTGACTCTGCTAACGAGTGCGATCATACCAGCACTAATGCACCGGATCCCATCAGAACTCCCCAGTTAAGGGTGCTTGGGCGAGAGTAGTACTAGGATGGGTGACCTCCTGGGAAGTCCTCGTGTTGCACCCCTCATTTTACTTTTTTCAATTATTTTTTTGCCGTTATTTATTATTATTTTATTTTTTGCGCCGGTGAGGGGAAGGCTCTTTCCGGCGCGCACGCGATGGCCACCTAGCGGAGCTGGGTGAGCACATTTTCGGGCTCAAAATCCATCGTTTTGACCTCCAGGCACGCCGTTTCCATGCGTACTCTACACTGAAAACGTTTTTAAGGAGTTTTCGGCTCATTCTATTGCATTTAAGCGTTGTATTGTGTGTTTTATTTATTGGGTGGCACGTGGACACGTCTGAGCACCGGATCCCATCACTGCGCGGGCCAGTTCAGTTAGACGAGTGAGGGTTATATGTTTTTTGCGTGACTCTGCTAACGGGTTCGATCATACCAGCACTAATGCACCGGATCCCATCAGAACTCCGCAGTTAAGCGTGCTTGGGCGAAAGTAGTACTAGGATGGGTGACCTCCTGGGAAGTCCTCGTGTTGCACCCCTCGTTTTACTTTTTTCAATTATTTTTTTGCCGTTATTTATTATTATTTTATTTTTTGCGCCAGTGAGGGGAAGGCTATTTCCGGCGCGCACGCGATGGCCACCTAGCGGAGCTGGGTGAGCACATTTTCGGGCTCAAAATCCATCGTTTTGACCTCCAGGCACGCCGTTTCCATGCGTACTCTACGCTGAAAGCGTTTTTAAGGAGATTTCGGCTCATTCTATTGCATTTAATCGTTGTATTGTGCGTTTTATTTATTGGGTGGCACGTGGACACGTCAGAGCACCGTATCCCATCACTGTGCGGGCCAGTTCAGTTAGACGAGTGAGGGTTATAAGTTTTTTGCGTGACTCTACTAACGAGTGCGATCATACCAGCACTAATGCACCGGATCCCATCAGAACTCCGCAGTTAATCGTGCTTGGGCGAGAGTAGTACTAGGATAGGAGACCTCCTTGGAAGTCCTCGTGTTGCACCCCTCGTTTTACTTTTTTCAATTATTTTTTTGCCGTTATTATTATTATTTTATTTTTTGCGCCAGTGCGGGGAAGGCTTTTTCCGGCGCGCACGCGATGGCCACCTAGCGGAGCTGGGTGCGCACATTTTCAGGCTCAAAATCCATCGTTTTGACCTCCAGGCACGCCGTTTCCATGCGTACTCTACGCTGAAAGCGTTTTTAAGGAGTTTTCGGCTCATTCTATTGCATTTAATCGTTGTATTGTGCGTTTTATTTATTGGGTGGCACGTGGACACGTCTGAGCACCGGATCCCATCACTGTGCGGGCCAGTTCAGTTAGACGAGTGAGGGTTATAAGTTTTTTGCGTGACTCTACTAACGGGTGCGATCATACCAGCACTAATGCACCGGATCCCATCAGAACTCCGCAGTTAATCGTGCTTGGGCGAGAGTAGTACTAGGATAGGAGACCTCCTTGGAAGTCCTCGTGTTGCACCCCTCGTTTTACTTTCTTCAATTATTTTTTTGCCGTTATTATTATTATTTTATTTTTTGCGCCGGTGAGGGGAAGGCTCTTTCCGGCGCGCACGCGATGGCCACCTAGCGGAGCTGGGTGAGCACATTTTCGGGCTCAAAATCCATCGTTTTGACCTCCAGGCACGCCGTTTCCATGTGTACTCTACACTGAAAGCGTTTTTAAGGAGTTTTCGGCTCATTCTATTGCATTTAATTGTTGTATTGTGCGTTTTATTTATTGGGTGGCACGTGGACACGTCAGAGCACCGGATCCCATCACTGTGCGGGCCAGTTCAGTTAGACGAGTGAGGGTTATAAGTTTTTTGCGTGACTCTACTAACGGGTGCGATCATACCAGCACTAATGCACCGGATCCCATCAGAACTCCGCAGTTAATCGTGCTTGGGCGAGAGTAGTACTAGGAATGGTGACCTCCTGGGAAGTCCTCGTGTTGCACCCCTCGTTTTACTTTTTTCAATTATTTTTTTGCCGTTATTATTATTATTTTATTTTTTGCGCCGGTGAGGGGAAAGCTCTTTCCGGCGCGCACGCGATGGCCACCTAGCGGAGCTGGGTGAGCACATTTTCGGGCTCAAAATCCATCGTTTTGACCTCCAGGCACGCCGTTTCCATGCGTACTCTACACTGAAAGCGTTTTTAAGGAATTTTCGGCTCATTCTATTGCATTTAATCGTTGTATTTTTGCGTTTTATTTATTGGGTGCCATGTGTACACGTCTGAGCACCGGATCCCATCACTGTGCGGGCCAGTTCAGTTAGACGAGTGAGGGTTATAAGTTTTTTGCGTGACTCTACTAACGGGTGCGATCATACCAGCACTAATGCACCGGATCCCATCAGAACTCATCAGTCAAGCGTGCTTGGGCGAGAGTAGTACTAGGATGGGTGACCTCCTGGGAAGTCCTCGTGTTGCACCCCTCGTTTTACTTTTTTCAATTATTTTTTTGCCGTTATTATTATTATTTTATTTTTTGCGCCGGTGAGGGGAAGGCTCTTTCCGGGGGGCACGCGATGTCCACCTAGCGGAGCTGGGTGAGCACATTTTCGGGCACAAAATCCATCGTTTTGACCTCCAGGCACGCCGTTTCCATGCGTACTCTACACTGAAAGCGTTTTTAAGGAGTTTTCGGCTCATTCTATTGCATTTAATCGTTGTATTGTGCGTTTTATTTATTGGGTGGCACGTGTACACGTCTGAGCACCGGATCCCATCACTGTGCGGGCCAGTTCAGTTAGACGAGTGAGGGTTATAAGTTTTTTGCGTGACTCTACTAACGGGTGCGATCATACCAGCACTAATGCACCGGATCCCATCAGAATTCCGCAGATAAGCGTGCTTGGGCAAGAGTAGTACTAGGATGGGTGACCTCCTGGGAAGTCCTCGTGTTGCACCCCTCGTTTTACTTTTTTCAATTATTTTTTTGCCGTTATTATTATTATTTTATTTTTTGCGCCGGTGAGGGGAAGGCTCTTTCAGGCGCGCACGCGATGGCTACCTAGCGGAGCTGGGTGAGCACATTTTCGGGCTCAAAATCCATCGTTTTGACCTCCAGGCACGCAGTTTCGCTGCATACTCTACACAGAAAGCGTTTTTAAGGAGTTTTCGGCTCATTCTATTGCATTTAATCGTTGCATTGTGCGTTTTATTTTTTGGGTGGCACGTGGACACGTCTGAGAACCGGATCCCATCACTGTGCGGGCCAGTTCAGTTAGACGAGTGAGGGTTATAAGTTTTTTGCGTGACTCTACTAACGGGTGCGATCATACCAGCACTAATGCACCGGATCCCATCAGAACTCCGCAGCTAAGCGTGCTTGGGCGAGAGTAGTACTAGGATGGGTGACCTCCTGCGAAGTCCTCGTATTGCACCCCTCGTTTTACTTTTTTCAATTATTTTTTTGCCGTTATTATTATTATTTTATTTTTTGCGCCGGTGAGGGGAAGGCTCTTTCCGGCGCGCACGCGATGGCCACCTAGCGGAGCTGGGTGAGCACATTTTCGGGCTCAAAATCCATCGTTTTGACCTCCAGGCACGCCGTTTCCATGCCTACTCTACACTGAAAGCGTTTTTAAGGAGTTTTCGGCTCATTCTATTGCATTTAATCGTTGTATTATGCGTTTTATTTATTGGGTGGCACGTGGACACGTCTGAGCACCGGATCCCATCACTGTGCGGGCCAGTTCCGTTAGACGAGTGAGAGTTATAAGTTTTTTGCGTGACTTTACTAACTGGTGCGATCATACCAGCACTAATGCACCGGATCCCATCAGAACTCCGCGGTTAAGCGTGCTTGGGCGAGAGTAGTACTAGGATTGGTGACCTCCTGGGAAGTCCTCGTGTTGCACCCTTCGTTTTACTTTTTTCAATTATTTTTTTGCCGTTATTATTATTATTTTATTTTTTGTGCCGGTGAGGGGAAGGTTCTTTCCGTCGCGCACGCGATGGCCACCTAGCGGAGCTGGGTGAGCATATTTTCGGGCTCAAAATCCTTCGTTTTGACCTCCAGGCACGCCGTTTCCATGCGTACTCTACACTGAAAGTGTTTTTAAGGAGTTTTAGGCTCATTCTATTGCATTTAATCGTTGTATTGTGTGTTTTATTTATTGGGTGGCACGTGGACATGTCTGAGCTCCGGATCCCATCACTGTGCGGGCCAGTTCAGTTAGACGAGTGAGGGTTATAAGTTTTTTGCGTGACTCTACTAACGGGTGCGATCATACCAGCACTAATGCACCGGATCCCATCAGAACTCCGCAGTCAAGCGAGCTCGGGCGAGAGTAATACTAGGATGGGTGACCTCCTGGGAAGTCATCGTGTTGCACCCCTCGTTTTACTTTTTTCAAATATTTTTTTGCCGTTATTATTATTATTTTATTTTTTGCGCCGGTGAGGGGAAGGTTCTTTCCGGCGCGCACGCGATAGCCACCTAGCGGAGCTGGGTGAGCACATTTTTGGGCTGAAAATCCATCGTTTTGACCTCCAGGCACGTCGTTTCCATGCGTAATCTACACTGAAAGCGTTTTTAAGGAGTTTTCGGCTCATTCTATTGCATTTAATCGTTGTATTGTGCGTTTTATTTATTGGGTGGCACGTGGACACGTCTGAGCACCGGATCCCATCACTGTGCGGGCCAGTTCAGTTAGACGAGTGAGGGTTATAAGTTTTTTGCGCGACTTTACTAACTGGTGCGATCATACCAGCACTAATGCACCGGATCCCTTCAGAACTCCGTAGTTAAGCGTGCTTGGGCGAGAGAAGTACTAGGATGGGTGACCTCCTAGGAAGTCCTCGTGTTGCACCCTTCGTTTTACTTTTTTCAATTATTTTTTTGCCGTTATTATTATTATTTTATTTTTTGCGCCGGTGAGGGGAAGGTTCTTTCCGGCGCGCACGCGATGGCCACCTAGCGGAGCTGGGTGAGCATATTTTCGGGCTCAAAATCCTTCGTTTTGACCTCCAGGCACGCCGTTTCTATGCGTACTCTACACTGAAAGCGTTTTTAAGGAGTTTTCGGCTCATTCTATTGCATTTAATCGTTGTATTGTGTGTTTTATTTATTGGGTGGCACGTGGACATGTCTGAGCACCGGATCCCATCACTGTGCGGGCCAGTTCAGTTAGACGAGTGAGGGTTATAAGTTTTTTGCGTGACTCTACTAACAGGTGCGATCATACCAGCACTAATGTACCGGATCCCATCAGAACTCCGCAGTTAAGCGTGCTTGGGTGAGAGTAGTACTAGGATGGGTGACCTCCTCGGAAGTCCTCGTGTTGCACCCCTCGTTTTACTTTTTTCAATTATTTTTTTGCCGTTATTATTATTATTTTATTTTTTGCGCCGGTGAGGGGAAGGCTCTTTCCGGCGCGCACGCGATGGCCACGTTGCGGAGCTGGGTGAGCACATTTTCGGGCTCAAAATCCTTCGTTTTGACCTTCAGGCACGCCGTTTCCATCCGTACTCTACACTGAAAGCGTTTTTATGGAGTTTTCGACTCATTCCATTGCATTTAATCGTTGTATTGTGTGTTTTATTTATTGGGTGGCACATGGACACGTCTGAGCAACGGATCCCATCACTATGCGTGCCAGTTCAGTTAGACGAGTGAGGGTTATAAGTTTTTTGCGTAACTCTACTAACAGGTGCGATCATACCAGCACTAATGCACCGGATCCCATCAGAACTCCGCAGTTAAGCGTGCTTGGGCGAGAGTAGTACTAGGATGGGAGACCTCCCCGGAAGTCCTCGTGTTGCACCCCTCGTTTTACTTTTTTCAATTATTTTTTTGCCGTTATTATTAGTATTTTATTTTTTACGCCGATGAGGGGGAGGCACTTTCCGGCACGCACGCGATGGCCACCTTGCGGAGCTGGGTGAGCACATTTTCGGGCTCAAAATCCATCGTTTTGACCTTCAGGCACGCCGTTTCCATCCGTACTCTACACTGAAAGCGTTCTAAAGGAGTTTTCGGCTCATTCTATTGCATTTAATCGTTGTATTGTGCGTTTTATTTATTGGGTGGCACGTGGACACGTCTGAGCACTGGATCCCATCACTGTGCTTGCCAGTTCAGTTAGACGAGTGAGGGTTATAAGTTTTTTGCGTGACTCTACTAACGGGTGCGATCATACCAGCACTAATGCACCGGATCCCATCAGAACTCCGCAGTTAAGCGTGTTTGGGCGAGAGTAGTACTAGGATTGGTGACCTCCTGGGAAGTCCTCGTGTTGCACCCCTCGTTTTACTTTTTTCAATTATTTTTTTGCCGTTATTATTATTATTTTATTTTTTGCGCCGGTGAGGGGAAGGATCTTTCCGGCGCGCACGCGAGGGCCACCTAGCGGAGCTGGGTGAGCACATTTCGGGCTCAAAATCCATCGTTTTGACCTCCAGGCACGCCGTTTCCATGCGTACTCTACACTGAAAGCGTTTTTAAGGAGTTTTCGGCTCATTCTATTGCATTTAATCGTTGTATTGTGCGTTTTATTTATTGGGTGGCACGTGGACACGTCTGAGCACCGGATCCCATCACTGTGCTTGCCAGTTCAGTTAGACGAGTGAGGGTTATAAGTTTTTTGCGTGACTCTACTAACGGGTGCGATCATACCAGCACTAATGCACCGGATCCCATCAGAACTCCGCAGTTAAGCGTGTTTGGGCGAGAGTAGTACTAGGATTGGTGACCTCCTGGGAAGTCCTCGTGTTGCACCCCTCGTTTTACTTTTTTCATTTATTTTTTTGCCGTTATTATTATTGTTTTATTTTTTGCGCCGGTGAGGGGAAGGCTCTTTCCGGCGCGCACGCGATGGCCACCTAGCGGAGCTGAGTGAGCACATTTTCGGGCTCAAAATCCATCGTTTTGACCTCCAGGCACGCCGTTTCCATGCGTACTCTACACTGAAAGCGTTTTTAAGGAGTTTTCGGCTCATTCTATTGCATTTAATCGTTGTATTGTGCGTTTTATTTCTTGGGTGGCACGTGGACACGTCTGAGCACCAGATCCCATCACTGTGCAGGCCAGTTCAGTTAGACGAGTGAGGGTTAAAAGTTTTTTGCGTGACTCTACTAACGGGTGCGATCATACCAGCACTAATGCACCGGATCCCATCAGAACTCCGCAGTTAAGCGTGCTTGGCCGAGAGTAGTACTAGGATGGGAGACCTCCTGGGAAGTCCTCGTGTTGCACCCCTCGTTTTACTTTTTTCAATTATTTTTTTGCCGTTATTATTATTATTTTATTTTTTGCGCCGGTGAGGGGAAGGCTCTTTCCGGCGCGCACGCGATGGCCACCTAGCGGAGCTGGGTGAGCACATTTTCGGGCTCAAAATCCATCGTTTTGACCTCCAGGACCGCCGTTTCCATGCGTACTCTACACTGAAAGCGTTTTTAAGGAGTTTTCGGCTCATTCTATTGCATTTAATCGTTGTATTGTGCGTTTTATTTATTGGGTGGCACGTGGACACGTCTGAGCACCGGATCCCATCACTGTGCGGGCCAGTTCAGTTAGACGAGTGAGGGTTATAAGTTTTTTGCGTGACTCTACTAACGGGTGCGATCATACCAGCACTAATGCACCGGATCCCATCAGAACTCCGCAGTTAAGCGTGCTTGGGCGAGAGTAGTACTAGGATGGGAGACCTCCGGGGAAGTCCTCGTGTTGCACCCCTCGTTTTACTTTTTTCTATTTTTTTTTTGTCGTTATTATTATTATTTTATTTTTTGCGCTGGTGAGGGGAAGGCTCTTTCCGGCGCGCACGCGATGGCCACCTAGCGCAGCTGGGTGAGCACATTTTCGTGCTCAAAATCCATCATTTTGACCTCCAGGCACGCCGTTTCCATGCGTACTCTACACTGAAAGCGTTTTTAAGGAGTTTTCGGCTCATTCTATTGCATTTAATCGTTGTATTGTGCGTTTTATTTATTGGGTGACACGTGGACACGTCTGAGCACCGGATCCCATCACTGTGCTTGCCAGTTCAGTTAGACGAGTGAGGGTTATAAGTTTTTTGCGTGACTCTACTAACAGGTGCGATCATACCAGCACTAATGCACCGGATCCCATCAGAACTCCGCAGTTAAGCGTGTTTGGACGAGAGTAGTACTAGGATTGGTGACCTCCTGGGAAGTCCTCGTGTTGCACCCCTCGTTTTACTTTTTTCAATTATTTTTTTGCCGTTATTATTATTATTTTATTTTTTGCGCCGGTGAGGGGAAGGCTCTTTCAGGCGCGCACGCGATGGCCACGTAGCGGAGCTGGGTGAGCACATTTTCGGGCACAAAATCCATCGTTTTGACCTCCAGGCACGCCGTTTCCATGCGTACTCTACACTGAAAGCGTTTTTAAGGAGTTTTCGGCTCATTCTATTGCATTTAATCGTTGTGTTGTGCGTTTTATTTATTGGGTGGCACGTGGACACGTCTGAGCACCAGATCCCATCACTGTGCGGGCCAGTTCAGTTAGACGAGTGAGGGTTATAAGTTTTTTGCGTGACTCTAATAACGGGTGCGATTATACCAGCACTAATGCACCGGATCCCATCAGAACTCCGCAGTTAAGCGTGCTTGGGCGAGAGTAGTACTAGGATGGGAGACCTCCTGGGAAGTCCTTGTGTTGCACCCCTCGTTTTACTTTTTTCAATTATTTTTTTGCCGTTATTATTATTATTTTGTTTTTTGCGCCGGTGAGGGGAAGGTTCTTTCCGGCGCGCACGCGTTGGCCACCTAGCGGAGCTGAGTGAGCATATTTTCGGGCTCAAAATCCTTCGTTTTGACCTCCAGGCACGCCGTTTCCATGCGTACTCTACACTGAAAGCGTTTTTAAGGAGTTTTCGGCTCATTCTATTGCATTTAATCGTTGTATTGTGTGTTTTATTTATTGGGTGGCACGTGGACATGTCTGAGCACCGGATCCCATCACTGTGCGGGCCAGTTCAGTTAGACGAGTGAGGGTTATAAGTTTTTTGCGTGACTCTACTAACGGGTGTGATCATACCAGCACTAATGCACCGGATCCCATCAGAACTCCGCAGTCAAGCGAGCCTGGGCGAGAGTAATACCAGGATGGGTGACCTCCTGGGAAGTCATCGTGTTGCACCCCTCGTTTTACTTTTTTCAAATATTTTTTTGCCGTTATTATTATTATTTTATTTTTTGCGCCGGTGAGGGGTAGGCTCTTTACGGCGCGCACGCGATGGCCACCTAGCGGAGCTGGGTGAGCACATTTTCGGGCTCAAAATCCATCGTTTTGACCTCCAGGCACGTCGTTTCCATGCGTACTCTACACTGAAAGCGTTTTTAAGGAGTTTTCGGCTCATTCTATTGCATTTAATCGTTGTATTGTGCGTTTTATTTATTGGGTGGCACGTGGACACGTCTGAGCACCAGATCCCATCACTGTGCGGGCCAGTTCAGTTAGACAAGTGAGGGTTATAAGTTTTTTGCGTGACTCTGCTAACGGGTGCGATCATACCAGCACTAATGCACCGGATCCCATCAAAACTCCGCAGTTAAGCGTGCTTGGGCGAGAGTAATACCAGGATGGGTGACCTCCTGGGAAGTCATCGTGTTGCACCCCTCGTTTTACTTTTTTCAAATATTTTTTTGCCGTTATTATTATTATTTTATTTTTTGCGCCGGTGAGGGGTAGGCTCTTTACGGCGCGCACGCGATGGCCACCTAGCGGAGCTGGGTGAGCACATTTTCGGGCTCAAAATCCATCGTTTTGACCTCCAGGCACGTCGTTTCCATGCGTACTCTACACTGAAAGCGTTTTTAAGGAGTTTTCGGCTCATTCTATTGCATTTAATCGTTGTATTGTGCGTTTTATTTATTGGGTGGCACGTGGACACGTCTGAGCACCGGATCCCATCACTGTGCGGGCCAGTTCAGTTAGACGAGTGAGGGTTATAAGTTTTTTGCGTGACTTTACTAACTGGTGCGATCATACCAGCACTAATGCACCGGATCCCATCAGAACTCCGTAGTTAAGCGTGTTTGGGCGAGAGTAGTACTAGGATGGGTGACCTCCTGGGAAGTCCTCGTGTTGCACCCTTCGTTTTACTTTTTTCAATTATTTTTTTGCCGTTATTATTTTTATTTTATTTTTTGCGCCGGTGAGGGGAAGGTTCTTTCCGGCGCGCACGCGATGGCCACCTGGCGGAGCTGGGTGAGCATATTTTAGGGCTCAAAATCCTTCGTTTTGACCTCCAGGCACGCCGTTTCCATGCGTACTCTACACTGAAAGCATTTTTAAGGAGTTTTCGGCTCATTCTATTGCATTTAATCGTTGTATTGTGTGTTTTATTTATTGGGTGGCACGTGGACATGTCTGAGCACCGGATCCCATCACTGTGCGGGCGAGTTCAGTTAGACGAGTGAGGGTTATATGTTTTTTGCGTGACTCTACTAACGGGTGCGACCATACCAGCACTAATGTACCGGATCCCATCAGAACTCCGTAGTTAAGCGTGTTTGGGTGAGAGTAGTACTAGGATGGGTGACCTCCTGGGAAGTCCTCGTGTTGCACCCCTCGTTTTACTTTTTTCAATTATTTTTTTGCCGTTATTATTATTATTTTATTTTTTGCGCCGGTGAGGGGAAGGCTCTTTCTGGCGCGCACACGATGGCCACCTAGCGGAGCTGGGTGAGCACATTTTCGGGCTCAAAATCCTTCGTTTTGACCTTCAGGCACGCCGTTTCCATGCCTACTCAACACTTAAAGCGTTTTTAAGGAGTTTTCGGCTCATTCTATTGCATTTAATCGTTGTATTGTGCGTTTTATTTATTGGGTGGCACGTGGACACATCTGAGCACCGGATCCCATCACTGTGCGGGCCAGTTCAGTTAGACGAGTGAGGGTTATAAGTTTTTTGCGTGACTCTACCAACGGGTGCGATCATACCAACACTAATGCACCGGATCCCATCAGAACTCCGCAGTTAAGCGTGCTTGGGCGAGAGTAGTACTAGGATGGGTGACCTCCTTGGAAGTCCTCGTGTTGCACCCCTCGTTTTACTTTTTTAAATTATTTTTTTGCCGTTATTATTATTATTTTATTTTTTGCGCCGGTGAGGGGAAGGCTCTTTCCGGCGCGCACGCGATGGCCACGTTGCGGAGCTGGGTGAGCACATTTTCGGGCTCATCATCCTTCGTTTTGACCTTCAGGCACGCCGTTTCCATGCGTACTCTACACTGAAAGCGTTTTTAAGGAGTTTTCGGCTCATTCTATTGCATTTAATCGTTGTATTGTGCGTTTTATTTATTGGGTGGCACGTGGACACGTCTGAGCACCGGATCCCATCACTGTGCGGGCCAGTTCAGTTAGACGAGTGAGGGTTATAAGTTTTTTGCGTGACTCTACCAACGGGTGCGATCATACCAACACTAATGCACCGGATCCCATCAGAACTCCGCAGTTAAGCGTGCTTGGGCGAGAGTAGTACTAGGATGGGTGACCTCCTTGGAAGTCCTCGTGTTGCACCCCTCGTTTTACTTTTTTAAATTATTTTTTTGCCGTTATTATTATTATTTTATTTTTTGCGCCGGTGAGGGGAAGGCTCTTTCCGGCGCGCACGCGATGGCCACGTTGCGGAGCTGGGTGAGCACATTTTCGGGCTCATCATCCTTCGTTTTGACCTTCAGGCACGCCGTTTCCATGCGTACTCTACACTGAAAGCGTTTTTAAGGAGTTTTCGGCTCATTCTATTGCATTTAATCGTTGTATTGTGCGTTTTATTTATTGGGTGGCACGTGGACACGTCTGAGCACCGGATCCCATCACTGTGCGGGCCAGTTCAGTTAGACGAGTGAGGGTTATAAGTTTTTTGCGTGACTCTACCAACGGGTGCGATCATACCAACACTAATGCACCGGATCCCATCAGAACTCCGCAGTTAAGCGTGCTTGTGCGAGAGTAGTACTAGGATGGGTGACCTCCTTGGAAGTCCTCGTGTTGCACCCCTCGTTTTACTTTTTTAAATTATTTTTTTGCCGTTATTATTATTATTTTATTTTTTGCGCCGGTGAGGGGAAGGCTCTTTCCGGCGCGCACGCGATGGCCACCTAGCGGAGCTGGGTGAGCACATTTTCGGGCTCAAAATCCTTCGTTTTGACCTCCAGGCACGCAGTTTCGCTGCATACTCTACACTGAAAGCGTTTTTAAGGAGTTTTCGGCTCATTCTATTGCATTTAATCGTTGCATTGTGCGTTTTATTTTTTGGGTGGCACGTGGACACGTCTGAGCACCGGATCCCATCACTGTGCGGGCCAGTTCAGTTAGACGAGTGAGGGTTATAAGTTTTTTGCGTGACTCTAATAACGGGTGCGATCATACCAGCACTAATGCACCGGATCCCATCAGAACTCCGCAGCTAAGCGTGCTTGGGCGAGAGTAATACTAGGATGGGTGACCTCCTGGGAAGTCCTCGTATTGCACCCCTCGTTTTACTCTTTTCAATTATTTTTTTGCCGTTATTATTATTATTTTATTTTTTGCGCCGGTGAGGGGAAGGCTCTTTCCGGCGCGCACGCGATGGCCACCTAGCGGAGCTGGGTGAGCACATTTTCGGGCTCAAAATCCATCGTTTTGACCTCCAGGCACGCCGTTTCCATGCCTACTCAACACTGAAAGCGTTTTTAAGGAGTTTTCGGCTCATTCTATTGCATTTAATCGTTGTATTGTGCGTTTTATTTATTGGGTGGCACGTGGACACGTCTGAGCACCGGATCCCATCACTGTGCGGGCCAGTTCAGTTAGACGAGTGAGGGTTATAAGTTTTTTGCGTGACTTTACTAACTGGTGCGATCATACCAGCACTAAAGCACCGGATCCCATCAGAACTCCGCAGTCAAGCGTGCTTGGGCGAGAGTAGTACTAGGATGGGTGACCTCCTGGGAAGTCCTCGTGTTGCACCCTTCGTTTTACTTTTTTCAATTATTTTTTTGCCGTTATTATTATTATTTTATTTTTTGCGCTGGTGAGGGGAAGGTTCTTTCCGGCGCGCACGCGATGGCCACCTAGCGGAGCTGGGTGAGCATATTTTAGGGCTCAAAATCCTTCGTTTTGACCTCCAGGCACGCCGTTTCCATGCGTACTCTACACTGAAAGCGTTTTTAAGGAGTTTTCGGCTCATTCTATTGCATTTAATCGTTGTATTGTGTGTTTTATTTATTGGGTGGCACGTGGACATGTCTGAGCACCGGATCCCATCACTGTGCGGGCCAGTTCAGTTAGACGAGTGAGGGTTATAAGTTTTTTGCGTGACTCTACTAACGGGTGCGACCATACCAGCACTAATGTACCGGATCCCATCAGAACTCCGTAGTTAAGCGTGCCTGGGTGAGAGTAGTACTAGGATGGGTGACCTCCTGGGAAGTCCTCGTGTTGCACCCCTCGTTTTACTTTTTTAAATTATTTTTTTGCCGTTATTATTATTATTTTATTTTTTGCTCCGGTGAGGGGAAGGCTCTTTCCGGCGCGCACGCGATGGCCACGTTGCGGAGCTGGGTGAGCACATTTTCGGGCTCAAAATCCTTCGTTTTGACCTTCAGGCACGCCGTTTCCATCCGTACTCTACACTGAAAGCGTTTTTAAGGAGTTTTCGGCTCATTCCATTGCATTTAATCGTTGTATTGTGTGTTTTATTTATTGGGTGGCACATGGACACGTCTGAGCAACGGATCCCATCACTATGCGTGCCAGTTCAGTTAGACGAGTGAGGGTTATAAGTTTTTTGCGTAAGTCTACTAACGGGTGCGATCATACCAGCACTAATGCACCGAATCCTATCAGAACTCTGCAGTTAAGCGTGCTTGGGCGAGAGTAGTACTAAGATGGGTGACCTCCCGGGAAGTCCTCGTGTTGCACCCCTCGTTTTACTTTTTTCAATTATTTTTTTGCCGTTATTATCATTATTTTATTTATTTTGCGCCGGTGAGGGGAAAGCTCTTTCCGGCGCGCACGCGATGGCCACCTTTCGGAGCTGGGTGAGCACATTTTCAGGCCCAAAATCCATCGTTTTGACCTCCAGGCACGCCGTTTCCATCCGTACTCTACACTGAAAGCGTTTTTAAGGAGTTTTCGGCTCATTCTATTGCATTTAATCGTTGTATTGTGTGTTTTATTTATTTGGTGGAACTTGGACACGTCTGAGTACCGAATCCCATCACTATGCAGGCCAGTTCAGTTAGACGAGTGACGGTTATAAGTTTTTTGCGTAACTCTTCTAACGGGTGCGATCATACCAGCACTAATGCACCGGATCCCATCAGAACTCCGCAGTTAAGCGTGCTTGAGCGAGAGTAGTAATAGGATGGGTGACCTCCTGGGAAGTCCTCGTGTTGCACCCCTCGTTTTACTTTTTTCAATTATTTTTTTGCCGGTGAGGGGAAAGCTTTTTCCGGCGCGCACGCGATGGCCACCTTGCGGAGCTGGGTGAGCACATTTTCGGGCTCAAAATCCATCGTTTTGACCTCCAGGCACGCCGTTTCCATCCGTACTCTACACTGAAAGCGTTTTTAAGGAGTTTTCGGCTCATTCTATTGCATTTAATCGTTGTATTGTGTGTTTTATTTATTTGGTGGAACTTGGACACGTCTGAGTACCGAATCCCATCACTATGCAGGCCAGTTCAGTTAGACGAGTGAGGGTTATAAGTTTTTTGCGTAACTCTTCTAACGGGTGCGATCATACCAGCACTAATGCACCGGATCCCATCAGAACTCCGCAGTTAAACGTGCTTGGGCGAGAGTAGTAATAAGATGGGTGACTTCCTGGGAAGTCGTCGTGTTGCATCCCTCGTTTTACTTTTATCAATTATTTTTTTGCCGTTATTATTATTATTTTATTTTTTGCGCCGGTGAGGGGAAGGCTCTTTCCAGCGCGCACGCGATGGCCACCTAGCGGAGCTTGGTGAGCACATTTTCGGGCTCAAAATCCATCGTTTTGACCTTCAGGCACGCCGTTTCCATCCGTACTCTACACTGAAAGCATTTTTAAGGAGTTTTCAGCTAATTCTATTGCATTTAATCGTTGTATTGTGTGTTTTAATTATTGGGTGGCACGTGGACACGTCTGAGCACCGGATCCCATCACTATGCGGGCCAGTTGAGTTAGACGAGTGAGGGTTATAAGTTTTTCGCGTAACTCTACAAACGGGTGCGATCATACCAGCATTAATGCACTGGATCCCATCAGAAATCCGTAGTTAAGCGTGCCTGGGCGAGAGTAGTACTAGGATTGGTGACCTCCTGGGAAGTCCTTGTGTTGCACCACTCGTTTTTCTTTTTTCAATTATTTTTTTGCCGTTATTATTGTTATTTTATTTTTTGCGCTGGTGAGGGGAAAGCGTTTTCTGGCGCCCACGCGATGGCCACCTAGCGGAGCTGGGTGAGCACATTTTCGGGCTCAAAACCCATCGTTTTGACCTCCATGCACACCGTTTCCATCCGTACTCTACACTGAAAGGGTTTTTAAGGAGTTTTCGGCTCATTCTATTGTATTTAATCGTTGTATTGTGTGTTTTATTTATTGGGTGGCACGTGGACACGTCTGAGCACCGGATCCCATCACTATGCGGTCCAGTTGAGTTAGACGAGTGAGGGTAATAAGTTTTTCGCGTGACTCTACTAACGGGTGCGATCATACCAGAATTAATGCACCGGATCCCATCAGAACTCCACTGTTAAGCGTGCTTGGGCGAGAGAAGTACTAGGATGGGTGACCTCCTGGGAAGTCCTCGTTTCACTTTTTTCAATTATTTTTGTGCCGTTATTATTATTATTTTATTTATTTTGCGCAGGTGAGGGGAAAGCACTTTCCGGCGCACTCGCGATGGCCACCTAGCGGAGCTGGGTGAGCACATTTCGGGCTCAAAATCCATCGTTTTGACCTCCAGGCACTCCGTTTCAATCCGTGCTCTACACCAAAAGGGTTTTTAAGGAGTTTTCGGCTCATTCTATTGTATTTAATCGTTGTATTGTGTGTTTTATTTATTGGGTGGCACGTGGACACGTCTGTGCACCGGATCCCATCACTATGCGGGCCAGTTCAGTTAGACGATTGAGGGTTATAAGTTTTTTGCGTAACTCTACTAACGGGTGCGATCATACCAGCACTAATGCACCGGATCCCATCAGAACTCAGCAGTTAAGCGTGCTTGGGCGAGAGTAGTACTAGGATGGGTGACCTCCTGGGAAGTCCTTGTGTCGCACCACTCGTTTTACTTTTTTCAATTATTTTTTTGCCGTTATTATTGTTATTTTATTTTTTGCGCTGGTGAGGGGAAAGCGTTTTCCGGCGCACACGCGATGGCCACCTAGCGGAGCTGGGTGAGCACATTTTCGGGCTCAAAATCCATCGTTTTGACCTCCAGGCACGCCGTTTCCATCCGTACTCTACACTGAAAGCGTTTTTAAGGAGTTTTCGGCTCATTCTATTGCATTTAATCGTTGTATTTTGTGTTTTATTTATTAGGTGGCACGTGGACACGTCTGAGCACCGGATCCCATCACTATGCGGGGCAATTCAGTTAGACGAGTGAGGGTTATAAGTTTTTTGCGTGACTCTACTAACGGGTGCGATCATACTAGCACTAATGCCCCGGATCCCATCAGAACCCCGCAGTTAAACGTGCTTGGGCGAGAGTAGTACTAGGATGGGTGACCTCCTGGGAAGTCCTCGTGTTGCACCCCTCGTTTTACTTTTTTCAATTATTTTTTTGCCGGTGAGGGGAAAGCTTTTTCCGGCGCGCACGCAATGGCCACCTTGCGGAGCTGGGTGAGCACATTTTCGGGCTGAAAATCCATCGTTTTGACCTCCAGGCACGCCGTTTCCATCCGTACTGTACACTGAAAGCGTTTTTAAGGAGTTTTCGGCTCATTCTATTGCATTTAATCGTTGTATTGTGTGTTTTATTTATTGTGTGGAACTTGGACACGTCTTAGCACCGAATCCCACCACTATGCGGGCCAGTTCAGTTAGACGAGTGAGGGTTATAAGTTTTTTGCGTAACTCTTCTAACGGGTGCGATCATACCAGCACTAATGCACTGGATCCCATCAGAACTCCGCAGTTAAGCGTGCTTGGGCGAGAGTAGTACTAGGATGGGTGACCTCTTGGGAAGTCCTCGTGTTGCACCCCTCGTTTTGCTTTTTTCAATTATTTTTTTGCCGTTATTAATATTATTTTTTTTTTGCGCCGGTGAGGGGAAGGCTCTTTCCGGCGCGCACGCGATGGCCACCTAGCGGAGCTGGGTGAGCACATTTTCGGGCACAAAATCCATCGTTTTGACCTCCAGGCACGCCGTTTCCATGCGTACTCTACACTGAAAGCGTTTTTAAGGAGTTTTCGGCTCATTCTATTGCATTTAATCGTTGTATTGTGTGTTTTATTTATTGGGTGGCACGTGGACATGTCTGATCTTTGGATCCCATCACTATGCGGTCCAGTTCAGTTTGACGAGAGAGGGTTATAAGTTTTTTACGTAACTCTAATAACAGGTGCGATCATACCAGCACTAATGCACCGGATCCCATCAGAACACTGCGGTTAAGCGAGCTCGGTCGAGAGTAGTACTAGGATGGGTGACTTCCTGGGAAGTCCTCGTGTTTCACCCCTTGTTTTACTTTTTTCAATTATTTTTTTGCCGTTATTATTATTATTTTATTTTTTGCGCTGGTGAGGGGAAGGCTCTTTCCGGCGCGCACGCGATGGCCAGCTAGCTGAGCAGGGTGAGCACATTTTCGGGCACAAAATCCATCGTTTTGACCTGCAGGCACGCCGTTTCCATCCGTACTCTACTCTGAAAGCGTTTCTAAGGAGTTTTCGGCTCATTCTATTGCATTTAATCGTTGTATTGTGTGTTTTATTAATTGGGTGGCACGTGGACACGTCTGAGCACCGGATCCCATCACTATGCGGGCCAGTTCAGTTATACGAGTAGGGTTATAAGTTTTTTGCATAACTCTACTAACGGGTGCGATCATACCAGCACTAATGCACAGGATCCCATCAGAACTACGCAGTTAAGAGTGCTAGGGCGAGAGTAGTACTAGGATGGGTGACCTCCTGGGAAGTACTCGCGTTGCACCCTACGTTTAAACTTTTTTCAATTATTTTTTTGCCGTTTTTATTATTATTTTATTTTTTGCGCCGGCGCGGGGATGACTCTTTCCGGCTCGCACGCGGTGGCCACCTAGCGGAGCAGGGTGAGCACATTTTCGGGCTCAAAATCCATCGTTTTGACCTCCAGGCACGCCGTTTCCATCCGTATTCTACACTAACGGGTGCGATCATACCAGCACTAATGCACCAGATCCCATCAGAACTCCGCAGTTAAGCGAGCTTGGGCGAGATTATTACTAGGATGGGTGACCTCTTGGGAAGTCCTCGCGTTGCACCCCTCGTTTCACTTTTTTTCAATTATTTTTTTGCCGTTATTATTATTATTTTATTTTTGGCGCCGGTGAGGGGAAGGCTCTTTCCGGGGCGCACGCGATGGCCACCTAGAGGAGCTGGGTGAGCTCATTTTCGGGCACAAAATCCATTGTTTTGACCTCCAGGCACGTCGTTTCCATTTGTACTCTACACTGAAAGCGTTTTTTAGGAGTTTTTGGCTCATTCTATTGCATTTAATCGTTGTAATGTGTGTTTTATTTATTGGGTGGCAAGTGGACACGTTTGAGCACCAGATCCCATCATTATGCGGGCCAGTTCAGTTAGACGAGTGAGGGTTATAAGTTTTTTGCATAACTCTACTAACGGGTGCGATCATACCAGCACGAATGGACCGGATACCATCAGAACTTCGCAGTTAAGCGTGCTTGGGCGAGAATAGTACTAGGATGGGTGACCTCCTGGGAAGTCCTCGCGTTGCACCCCTCGTTTTACTTTTGTTCAATTATTTTTTTGTCGTTATTATTATTATTTTATTTTTTTCCCCGGTGAGGGGAAGGCTTTTTCCGGCGTGCACACAATGGCCACCTAGCGGAGCTGGGTGTGCACATTTTCAGCTCAAAATCCATCGTTTTGACCTCCACGCACGCCGTTTCCATCCGTACTCTATCCTGAAAGCGTTTTTAAAGAGTTTTCGGCTCATTCTATTGCATTTAATCGTTGTATTGTGCGTTTTATTTATTGGGTGGCACGTGGACACGTCTGAGCACCGGATCCCATCACTATGTAGGCCAGTTCAGTTAGACGAGTGAGGGTTATATGTTTTTTGCGTAACTCTACTAACGGGTGCGATCATACCAGTACTAATGCACCAGATCCCATCAGAACTCCGCGGATAAGCGAGCTTGGGCGAGAGTAGTACTAGGATGGTTGACCTCCTGGGAAGTCCTCGTGTCGCAACCCTCGTTATACTTTTGTTCAATTATTTTTTTGCCGTTATTATTATTATTTTATTTTTTGCGCCGGCGCGGGGAAGACTCTTTCCGGCGCGCACGCGGTGGCCACCTAGCGGAGCTGGGCGAGCACATTTTCGGGCTCAAAATCCATCGTTTTGACCTCCAGGCACGCCGTTTCCATCCGTATTCTACACTAAAATGTTTTTAAGGAGTTTTTGGATCATTCTATTGCATTTAATCGTTGTATTGTGTGTTTTATTTATTGGGTGGCACGTGGACACGTCTAAGCACCGGATCCCATCACTATGCGGGCCAGTTCAGTTAGACGAGAGAGGGTTATAAGTTTTTTTCGCAACTTTACTAACGGGAGCGATCATACCAGCAGTAATGCACCGGATCCCGTCAGAACTCCGCAGTTAAGCGTGGTTGGGCGAGAGTAGTACTAGGATAAGTGACCTCCTGGGAAGTCCTCGTGTTGCACCCGTCGTTTTACTTTTGTTCAATTATTTTTTTGCCATTATTATTGTTGTTTCATTTTTTGCGCCGGTGAGGGGAAGGTTCTTTCCGGCGCGCAGGCGGTGGCAACCTAGCGGGGCTCGGTGAGCACATTTTCGGGGTCAAAATCCATCGTTTTAACTTCCAGGCACACAATTTCCATCCGTACTCTACACTGAAAGCGTTTTTAAGGAGTTTTCGGCTCATTCTATTGCATTTAATCGTTGTATTGTTTGTTTTATTTATTGGGTGGCACGTGGACACGTCTGAGCACCGGATCCCATCACTGTGCGGGCCAGTTCAGTTAGACGAGTGAGGGTTATAAGTTTTTTGCGTGACTTTACTAACTGGTGCGATCATACCAGCACTAATGCACCGGATCCCATCAGAACTCCGTAGTTAAGCGTGTTTGGGCGAGAGTAGTACTAGGATGGGTGACCTCCTGGGAAGTCCTCGTGTTGCACCCCTCGTTTTACTTTTGTTCAATTATTTTTTTGCCGTTATTATTATTATTTTATTTTTTGCGCCGGTGACGGGAAGGCTCTTTCCGGGGCACACGCAGTGGCCACCTAGCGGAGCTGGGTGAGCACATTTTCGGGCTCAAAATCTATCGTTTTGACCTCCAGGCACGCCGTTTCCATCCGTACTCTACACTGAAAGCGTTTTTTAGGAGTTTTCGGCTCATTCTATTGCATTTAATCGTTGTAATGTGTGTTTTATTTATTGGGTGGCACGTGGACACGTTTGAGCACCAGATCCCATCTCTATGCGGGCCAGTTCAGTTAGACGAGTGAGGGTTATAAGTTTTTTGCGTAACTCTACAAACGAGTGCGATCATACCAGCACTAATGCAATGGATCCCTTCAGAACACCGCGGTTAAGCGTGCTTGGGCAATAGAAGTACTAGGATGGGTGACCTCTAGGGAAGTCCTCATGTTGCACCCCTCGTTTTACTTTTGTTCAATTATTTTTTTGCCGTTATTGTTATTATTTTATTTTTTGCGCCGGTGAGAGGATGGCTCTTTCCGGTGCGCACGCGGTGGCCACCTAGCGGAGCTGGGTGAGCACATTTTCGGGCTCAAAATCCATCGATTTGACCTCCAGGCACGCCGTTTCCATCCGAACTCTACACTGAAAGCGTTTTTAAGGAGTTTTCGGTTCATTCTTTTGCATTTAATCGTTGTATTGTGTGTTTTATTTATTAGGTGGCACGTGGACACGTCTGAGCACCGGATCCCATCACTATGCGGTCCAGTTCAGTTAGACGAGTGAGGGTTATAAGTTTTTTGCGTAACTCTACTAACGGGTGCGATCATACCAGGACTAATGCACAGGATCCCATCAGAACTACGCAGTTAAGCGTGCTAGGGTGAGAGTAGTACTAGGATGGGTGACCTCCTGGGAAGTACTCGCGTTGCACCCTACGTTTTACTTTTTTCAATTATTTTTTTGCCGTTATTATTATTATTTTATTTTTTGCGCCGGTGAGGGGAAGGCACTTTCCGGCGCGCACATGATGGCCACCTAGCGGAGTTGGGTGAGCTTATGTTCGGGCTCAAAATCCATCGTTTTGACCTTCAGGCAGGCCGTTTCCATCTGTACTCTACCCTGAAAGCGTTTTTTAATAGTTTTCAGCTCTTTTTATTGGATTTAATCGTTGTATTGTGTGTTTCATTTATTGGGTGGCACGTGGACACGTCTGAGTACCGGATCCCATCACTATGCGGGCCAGTTCAGTTAGACGAGTGAGGGTTATAAGTTTTTTGTGTAACTCTACTAACGGGTGCGATCATACCAGCACTAATGCAACGGATCCGATCAGAACCCCGCGTTTAAGCGTGCTTGGACGAGAGTAGTACTAGGATTGGTGACCTCCTGGGAAGTCCTCGTGTTGCACCCCTTGTTTTACTTTTGTTCAATTATTTTTTTGCCGTTATTATTGTTGTTTTATTTTTTGCGCTGGTGAGGGGAAGGCTCTTTCTGGCGCGCACACGGTGGCCACCTAGCGGAGCTGGGTGAGCACATTTTCGGGCTCAAAATCCATCGTTTTGACTTCCAGGCACGCCGTTTCCATCCGTACTCTACACTTAAAGCGTTTTTAAGGAGTTTTCGGCTCATTCTATTGCATTTAATCGTTGTATTGTGTGTTTTATTTATTGGGTGGCACGTGGACACGTCTGAGCGCCGGATCCCATCACTATGCGGTCCAGTTCAGTTTGACGAGTGAGGGTTATAAGTTTTTTGCGTAACTCTACTAACGGGTGCGATCATACCAGCACTAATGCACCGGATCCCATCAAAACTTCGCAGTTAAGCGTGCTTGGGCGAGAGTAGTACTAGGATGGGTGACCTCCTGAGAAGTCCTCGTGTTGCACCCCTCGTTTTACTTTTGTTCAATTATTTTTTTGCCGTTATTATTATTATTTTATTTTTTGCGCCGGAGAGGGGAAGGCTCTTTCCGGCGCGCACGCGGTGGCCACCTAGCGGGGATGGGTGAGCACATTTTCGGGCTCAAAATCCATCGTTTTAACCTCCAGGCACGCTGTTTCCATCCGTACTCTACACTGAAAAGCGTTTTTAAGGAGTTTTCGGCTCATTCTATTGCATTTAATCGTTGTATTGTGTGTTTTATTTATTGGGTGGTACGTTGAAACGTCTAAGCACCGGATCCCATCACTATGCGGGCCAGTTCAGTTTGACGAGTGAGGGTTATAAGTTTTTTGCGTAACTCTAGTAACGGGTGCGATCATACCAGCACTAATGCATAGGATCCCATCAGAACTCAATAGTTAAGCGCGCTTGGGCGAGAGTATTACTAGGATGGGTGACCTCCTGGGAAGTCCTCGTGTTGCAGCCCTCGTTTTACTTTTGTTCAATTATTTTTTTGCCGTTATTATTATTATTTTATTTTTTGCGCCGGTGAGTGGAAGGCTCTTTCCGGCGCGTACGCGGTGGCCACGTAGCGGAGCTGGGTGAGCACATTTTCGGGCTCAAAATCCTTCGTTTTGACCTCCAGGCACGCCGTTTCCATCCGTATTCTACACTGAAAGCGTTTTGAAGGAGTTTTCGGCTCATTCTATTGCATTTAATCGTTGTATTGTGTGTTTTATTTATTGGGTGGCACGTGGACACGTCTGAGCACCGGATACCATCACTATGCGGGCCAGTTCAGTTAGACGAGTGAGGGTTATAAGTTTTTTGCGTAACTCTACTAACGGGTGCAATCATACCGGCACTAATGCACCGGATCCTGTCAGAACTCCGCAATTAAGCGTGCTCGGGCGAGAGTAGTACTGGGATGGGTGACCTCCTGGGAAGTCCTCGTGTTTCACCCCTCGTTTTACTTTTGTTCAGTTATTTTTTTGTCGTTATTATATTATTTTATTTTTTGCGCAGGTGAGGGGAAGATTCTTTCAGGCGCGCACGCGGTGGCCACCTAGAGGAGCTGGGTGAGCACATTTTCGGGCTCAAAATCAAACGTTTCGACCTCCAGGCACACCGTTTCCATCCGTATTCTACACTAAAAGCGTTTTTAAGGAGTTTTTGGCTCATTCTTTTGCATTTAATCGTTGTATTGTGTGTTTTATTTATTGGGTGATACGTGGACACGTCTGAGCACCGGATCCCATCACTATGCGGGCTAGTTCAGTTAGACGAGTGAGGGTTATAAGTTTTTTGCGTAACTCTACTAACGGGTGCGATCATTCCAGCACTAATGCAACGGATCCCATCAGAACCCCGCGGTTAAGCGTGCTTGGACGAGAGTAGTACTAGGATTGGTGACCTCCTGGGAAGTCCTCGTGTTGCACCCCTTGTTTTACTTTTGTTCAATTATTTTTTTGCCGTTATTATTGTTGTTTTATTTTTTGTGCCGGTGAGGGGAAGGCTCTTTCTGGCGCGCACACGGTGGCCACCTAGCGGAGCTGGGTGAGCACATTTTCGGGCTCAAAATCCATCGTTTTGACCTCCAGGCACGCCGTTTCCATCCGTACTCTACACTTAAAGCGTTTTTAAGGAGTTTTCGGCTCATTCTATTGCATTTAATCGTTGTATTGTGTGTTTTATTTATTGGGTGGCACGTGGACACGTCTGAGCGCCGGATCCCATCACTATGCGGTCCAGTTCAGTTTGATGAGTGAGGGTTATAAGTTTTTTGCGTAACTCTACTAACGGGTGCGATCATACCTACACTAATGCACAGGATCCTGTCAGAACACCGCAGTTAATCATGCTCGGGCGAGAGTAATACTGGGATGGGTGACCTCCTTGGAAGTCCTCGTGTTGCACCCCTCGTTTTACTTTTGTTCAATTATATTTTTGCCGTTATTATTATTATTTTATTTTTCGCGCTGGTGAGGGGAAGGCTCTTTCCGACGCCCACGCGGTGGCCACCTAGCGGAGCTGGGTGAGCAGATTTTCGGGCTCAAAATACATCGTTTTGACCTCTAGGCACACCGTTTCCATCCGTACTCTACACTGAAAGCGGTTTTAAGGAGTTTTCGGCTCATTCTGTTGCATTTAATCGTTGTATTGTGTGTTTTATTTATTTGGTGGCACGTGGACACGTCTGAGCACTGGATCCCATCACTATGCCGGCCAGTTCAGTTAGACGAGTGAGGGTTATAAGTTTTTTGCGTAACTCTACTAACGGGTGTGATCATTCCAGCACTAATGCATCGGTAATATGTGTTGAATGTTATACATTCAAGCCCCTTAATTTACATATGTTAAGCTCATAGTTTTGTTATAATTTGATGTTTTGTGTTGTTTTTGTGTTTTCTTGTATTTTACAGGTTTTAGAAGAAAAACCGATCAAATTCCAAGATTATAATGAAGTCAGCAAACTCACTTTTATTTAAACTCCAAATCAATTTTGAATTTAAGGAAAGAGAAGTTGGCAAAAATTTGTTATCTTTGGAAAGAATCCAGAATGAGCACGTCTCAGTAACTTAATCATAACTTTCGGCTCATGCATCAGATTGTAACGAAATTAGTGGCGTTAGAAAGCTAATAATAAAGGTAACAAATATGTCAGAAATAGGTTTTTCCTAATTCGGATGTTTTCCATGCCAAAATCGCCCTGCAATAAAAGACCGCAAATCTGTACGAATTTTGGAATCCTTTTCCTACTTGGATAGAAATTTCACAAAAGGAAAAGACTTGTAATTACTCTATTTGGACTAGAAGACCTACTTAGAATTGTAATAGGAATTCTAGAGCTTCTAGAGCTTCTCTAATCCCTATAAATAGGCCTCTAGCCTTTGAAGAAAGACACACAAGCTTTGAGGAAGAATCAAAGGTTCCATCAAGAAGGAGGTTCTTCCTAGTTTTTATTTTATTTATTTATTTATTTTTTGTATGTATATAATTTTAGTTTATATTAGTTGTATGTGTTGAATGTTATACATTCAAGCCCCTTAATTTACATATGTTAAGCTCTTAGTTTTGTTATAATTTGATGTTTTGTGTTGTTTTTGTGTTTTCTTGTATTTTACAGGTTTTAGAAGAAAAACTGATCAAATTCCAAGATTATAATGAAGTCAGCAAACTCACTTTTGGATAGATTCAAACTCCAAATCAATTTTGAATTTAAGTAAAGAGAAGTTGGCAAAAATTCGTTATCTTTGGAAAGAATCCAGAATGAGCACGTCTCAGTAATTTAATCATAACTTTTGGTTCAAGCATCAGATTGCAACAGAATTGATGGCGTTGGAAAGCTAATAATAAAGGAAACAAATATGTTAGAAATAGGTTTTTCCTATTTCGGATGTTTTCCATGTCAAAATTGCCCCGCAATAAAAGACCACAAATCTGTACGAATTTTGGAATCCTTTTCCTACTTGGATAGAAATTTCACAAAAGGAAAAGACTTGTAATTACTCTATTTGGACTAGAAGACCTACTTAGAATTGTAATAGGAATTCTAGAGCTTCTAGAGCTTCTCTAATCCCTATAAATAGGCCTCTAGCCTTTGAAGAAAAGACATACAAGCTTTGAGGAAGAATTAAAAGCTACATCAAGAAGGAGGTTCTTTTTAATTTTTATTTTCTTTATTTATATATTTTCTGTATGTATATAACTTTATTTTATATTAGTTGTAGCTAATACTTTATTTAGAGCTCAATTGAAGCCCTAATCATGTCTCTTTAAGTTTTTCAATTTGCTTTGCTACAATTTATATATTGATGTTTAACTTGATTAATTCTAGTTTCTTGAATTCCTTGCATGTTTATGTTTGGCCATCATATGCATGTGGTATGGATTTGTTATTTATGTCAATTTGGATGACCGAGTCCTGGGCATAATAGAGTAACAAAAGAACCCCGACACAGGTTCTTGGATTAATCAACATAAAGACAACTGGAATAGATACCATATTCCAATCTGAGTGTGTTTACCGATTTCCATAGATTTATGCTTCCTTGAAGAACAACTTAGTAGATACCACGCTAAATCCTTCAAGGAATAAAAGAGTTAGAGTAGATACCATGCCTAACTCGTTGTTTAGGGAAATCAATAGCTTTAGGAGAAGATACCATTCCCTTGTGGCTGGTAAGCATTAAGCATCATGTTACGATTGTAGTATTGTGCATATTGTGAATCTTATTTGAGTATGATTAGCGGTGAATATCGAAGCCCTACCTTTTCTTCATAGCATTTTTAATTCAATCTTTTATCTCGTCTTATTCAACATATCGCTTTTAGGAATTTCTCTTTAAATACAATTTATACCAATCCTCGTGGGAATGATCTCGTATTTGCCTGCTATACTATTGTTTTGATCTTGTGCACTTGCGAGTAAAACGTACAAGTATTTGCCTATTTATTTAGGTAGATATTTGCACAACAACCGGATCCCATCAGAACTCCGCAGTTAAGCGGTGCTTGGGCGAGAGTAGTACTGGGATGGGTGACCTCCTGAGAAGTCCTCGTGTTGCACCCCTAGTTTTACTTTTTTCAATTATTTTTTTGCCGTTATTATTATTATTTTAGTTTTTGCGCCAGTGAGGGGAAGGCTCTTTCCGGCGCGCACGCGGTGGCCACCTACTGGAGCTGGGTGAGCACATTTTTGGGCTCAAAATCCATCGTTTTGACCTCCCGGCACGCCGTTCCATCCGTACTCTACACTGAAAGCGTTTTTAAGGAGTTTTCGACTCTTTCTATTGCATTTAATCGTTGTATTGTGTGTTTTATTTATTGGGTGGCACGTGGACACGTCTGAGCACCGGATCCCATCACTATGCGGGCCAGTTCAGTTAGACGAGTGAGGGTTATAAGTTTTTTGCGTAACTCTACTAACGGGTGCGATCATACCAGCACTAACGCACCGGATACCATCAGAACTCCGCAGCTAAGCGGTGCTTGGGCGAGAGTAGTACTAGGATGGGTGACCTCCTGGGAAGTCCTCGTGTTGCACCCCTCGTTTTACTTTTTTCAATTATTTTTTTGCCGTTATTATTATTATTTTATTTTTTGCGCCGGTGAGGGGAAGGCTCTTTCCGGCGCGCAAGAGGTCTCCACCTAGCGGAGCTGGGAGAGCACATTTTCAGGCTCAAAATCCATCGTTTTGACCTCCACGCATGCCGCTTCCATCCGTACTCTACACTGAAAGCGTTTTTAAGGAGTTTTCGGCTCATTCTATTGCATTTAATCGTTGTATTGTGTGTTTTATTTATTGGGTGGCACGAGGACACGTCTTAGCACCGGATCCCATCACTATGCGGGCCAGTTCAGATAGTCGAGTGAGGGTTATAAGTTTTTTGCGTAACTCTACTAACGGGTGCGATCATACCATCACTAATGCACCGGATCCCATCAAAACTCTGCAACTAAGCAGTGCTTGGACGAGAGTAGTACTAGGATGGGTGACCTCCTAGGAAATCCTCGTGTTGCACCCCTCGTTTTACTTTTTTCAATTATTTTTTTGCCGTTATTATTATTATTTTATTTTTTGCGCCGGTGACGGCAAGGCTCTTTCCGGCGCGCACGCGGTCTCCACCTAGAGGAGCTGGGAGAGCACATTTTCAGGCTCAAAATCCATCGTTTTGACCTCCACGCATGCCGATTCCATCCGTACTCTACACTGAAAGCGTTTTTAAGGAGTTTTCGCTCATTCTATTGCATTTAATCGTTGTATTGTGAGTTTTATTTATTGGGTGGCACGTGGACACGTCTGAGCACCGGATCCCATCTCTATGCGGGCCAGTTCAGTTAGACGAGTGAGGGTTATAAGTTTTTTGCGAAACTCTACTAACGGGTGTGATCATACCAGCTCTAATGCACCGGATCCCATAAGAACTCTACAACTAAGCGGTGTTTGGACGAGAGTAGTACTAGGATGGGTGACCTCCTAAGAAGTCCTCGTGTTGCACCCCTCGTTTTACTTTTTTCAATTATTTTTTTGCCGTTATTATTATTATTTTGTTTTTTGTGCCGGTGACGGGAAGGCTCTTTTCGTCGTGCACGAGGTGGCCACATAGCTGAGCTGGGTGAGCACATTTTCGGGCTCAAAATCCATCGTTTTTATCTCCAGGCACGCCGTTTCCATCCGTACTCTACACTGAATGCGTTTTTAAGGAGTTTTCAGCTCATTCAATAGTATTTAATCGTTGTACTTTGTATTTTATTTATTGAGTGGCACGTGGACACGTCTGAGCACCGAATCCCATCACTATGCGGGCCAGTTCTGTTAGACGAGTGAGGGTTATAAGTTTTTTGCGTAATTCTACTAACGGGTGCGATCATACCAGCACTAATGCAACGGATCCCAACAGAACTCCGCAGTTAAGCGGTGCTGGGGCGAGAGTAGTACTAGGATTGGGTGACCTCCTGGGAAGTGCTCGTGTTGCAACCCTCGTTTTACTTTTTTCAATTATTTTTTTGCCGTTTTTATTATTATTTTATTTTTTATGCCGGTGAGGGGAAGGCTCTTTCCGGCGCGCATGCGGTGGCCACCTATTCGAGCAGGGTGAGTACATTTTCGGGCTCAAAATCCAACGTTTTGACCTCCCGGCACGCCGTTTCCTTCCGTACTCTACACTGAAAGCGTTTTTAAGGAGATTTCGTCTCATTCTATTGCATTTAATCGTTGTATTGTGTGTTTTATTTATTGGGTGGCACGTGGACACGTCTTAGCTCCGGATCCCATCCCTATGCGGGCCAGTTCAGATAGACGAGTGAGGGTTATAAGTTTTTTGCGTAACTCAACTAACGGGTGCGATTATACCAGCACTAATGCACCGGATCCCATCAGAACACTACAGTTATGTGTGCTTGGGCGAAAGTAGTACTAGGATGGGTGACCTCCTGGGAAGTCCTCGTGTTGCACCCCTTTTTTTACTTTTCTCAATTATTTTTTTGCCGTTATTATCATTATTATTTTATTTTTTGCGCTGGTTGAGGGATTGCTCTTTCCGGCGCGCACGTGGTGGCTACCTAGCGGAGCTGGGTGAGCACATTTTCGGGCTCAAAATCCATCGTTTTGACCTCCAGGCACGCCGTTTCCATCCGTACTCTACACTGAACGCATTTTTAAGGAGTTTTCGGCTCATTCTATTGCATTTAATCGTTGTATTGTGTGTTTTATTTATTAGGTGGCACGTGGACACGTCGAAGCACCGGATCGCATCACTATGCGGGCCAGTTCAGTTTGACGAGTGAGGGTTATAAGTTTTTTGCGTAACTCTACTAGCGGGTGCGATCATACCATCACTAACGCATCGGATCCCATCAGAACTCCGCAGTTAAGCGTGCCTGGGTGAGAGTAGTATTAGGATGGGTGACCTCCTGGGAAGATATCGTGTTGCACCCTTAGTTTTACTTTTTTCAATTATTTTTTTGCCGTTATTATTGTTTTTATTTTATTTTTTGCGTTGGTGGGGCCAGGCTCTTTCCGGCGCGCACGCGGTGGCCACCTACCGGAGCTGGGTTAGAACATTTTCAGGCTCAAAATCCATCGTTTTGACCTCAAGGCACGCCGTTTCCTTCCGTACTCTACACTGAAAGCGTTTTTAAGAAGTTTTCGGCTCATTCTATTGCATTTAATCGTTGTATTGTGTGTTTTATTTATTGGGTGGCACGAGGACACGTCTTAGCACCGGATCCCATCACTATGCGGGCCAGTTCAGATAGTCGAGTGAGGGTTATAAGTTTTTTGCGTAACTCTACTAACGGGTGCGATCATACCAGCACTAATGCACCGGATCCCATCAGAACACTACAGTTATGCGTGCTTGGGCGAGAGTAGTACTAGGATGAGTGACCTCCTGGAAAGTCCTCGTGTTGCACCCCTTTTTTTACTTTTTTCAATTATTTTTTTGCCGTTATTATCATTATTATTTTATATTTTGCGCTGGTTGAGGGATTGCTCTTTCCGGCGCGCACGCGGTGGCCACCTAGCGGAGTTGGGTGAGCACATTTTCGTGCTCAAAATCCATCATTTTGACCTCCAGGCACGCCGTTTCCATCCATACTCTACACTGAAAGCATTTTTAAGGAGTTTTTGGCTCATTCTATTGCATTTAATCGTTGTATTGTGTGTTTTATTTATTGGGTGGCACGTGGACACGTCTGAGCACCGGATCCCATCACTGTGCGGGCCAGTTCAGATAGTCGAGTGAGGGTTATAAGTTTTTTGCGTAAATCTACTAACGGGTGCGATCATACCAGCACTAATGCACCGGATCCCATCAGAACACTACAGTTATGCGTGCTAGGGAGAGAGTAGTACTAGGATGGGTGACCTCCTGGGAAGACATCGTGTTGCACCCCCAGTTTTACTTTTTTCAATTATTTTTTTGCCGTTATTATTATTATTATTTTATTTTTTGCGCCGGTGAGGGGAAGGCTCTTTCCGGCGCGCACGCGGTGGCCACCTACCGGAGCTGGGTTAGAACATTTTCAGGCTCAAAATCCATCGTTTTGACCTCAAGGCACGCCGTTTCCTTCCGTACTCTACACTGAAAGCGTTTTTAAGGAGTTTTCGGCTCATTCTATTGCATTTAATCGTTGTATTGTGTGTTTTATTTATTGGGTGGCACGAGGACACGTCTTAGCACCGGATCCCATCACTATGCGGGCCAGTTCAGATAGTCGAGTGAGGGTTATAAGTTTTTTGCGTAACTCTACTAACGGGTGCGATCATACCAGCACTAATGCACCGGATCCCATTAAAACTCTGCAGTTAAGCGTGCTTGGGAGAGAGTTATACTAGGATGGGTGACCTCCTGGGAAGTCCTCGTGTTGCACCCCTCGTTTTACTTTTTTCTATTATTTTTTTGCCGTTATTATTATTATTATTTTATTTTTTTGCGCCGGTGGGGGGAAGGCTCTTTCCGGGGCACACGCGGTGGCTACCTAGCGGAGCTGGGTGAGCACATTTTCGGGCTCAATATCCATCGATTTGACCTCCAGGCACGCCTTTTTCATCCGTACTCTACACTGAAAGCATTTTTAAGGAGTTTTCGGCTCATTCTATTGCATTTAATCGTTGTATTGTGTGTTTTATTTATTGGGTGGCACGTGGACACGTCTGAGCACCGGATCGCATCACTATGCGGGCCAGTTCAGTTTCACAAGTGAGGGTTATAAGTTTTTTGCGTAACTCTACTAGCGGGTGCGATCATACCATCACTAATGCACCAGATCCCATCAGAACTCCGCAATTAAGCGTGCTCGAGCGAGATTAGTATTAGGATGGGTGACCTCCTGGGAAGACATCGTGTTGCACCCCTAGTTTTACTTTTTTCAGTTATTTTTTTGCCGTTATTATTATTATTATTTTATTTTTTGCGCCGGTGGGGGGAAAGCTCTTTCCGGCGCGCATGCAGTGGCCACCCAGCGGAGCTGGGTGAACACATTTTCGGGCTCAAAATCCATCGTTTTGACCTCCAGGCACGCCGTTTCCATCCATACTCTACATTGAAAGCATTTTTATGGAGTTTTCAGCTCATTCTATTGCATTTAATCGTTGTATTGTGTGTTTTATTTATTGGGAGGCACGTGGACACGTCTGAGCACCGGATCCCATCACTATGCGGGCCAGTTCAGATAGACTAGTGAGGTTTATAAGTTTTTTGCGTAAATCTACTAACGGGTGCGATCATACCAGCACTAATGCACCGGATCCCATCAGAACACTACAGTTATGCGTGCTAGGGAGAGAGTAGTACTAGGATGGGTGACCTCCTGGGAAGACATTGTGTTGCACCCCCAGTTTTACTTTTTTCAATTATTTTTTTGCCGTTATTATTATTATTATTTTATTTTTTGCGCCGATGAGGGGAAGGCTCTTTCCGGCGCGCACGCGGTGGCCACCTACCGGAGCTGGGTGAGCACATTTTCAGGCTCAAAATCCATCGTTTTGACCTCCAGGCACGCCGTTTCCTTCCGTACTCTACACTGAAAGCGTTTTTAAGGAGTTTTCGGCTCATTCTATTGCATTTAATCGTTGTATTGTGTGTTTTATTTATTGGGTGGCACGAGGACACGTCTTAGCACCGGATCCCATCACTCTGCGGGCCAGTTCAGATAGTCGAGTGAGGGTTATAAGTTTTTTGCGTAACTCTACTAACGGGTGCGATCATACCAGCACTAATGCACCGGATCCCATTAAAACTCTGCAGTTAAGAGTGCTTGGGAGAGAGTTGTACTAGGATGGGTGACCTCCGGGGAAGTCCTCGTGTTGCACCCCTCGTTTTACTTTTTTCAATTATTTTTTTGCCGTTATTATTATTATTATTTTATTTTTTTGCGCCAGTGGGGGGAAGGCTCTTTCCGGGGCGCATGCGGTGGCTACCTAGCGGAGCTGGGTGAGCACATTTTTGGGCTCAATATCCATCGATTTGACCTCCAGGCACGCCTTTTTCATCCGTACTCTACACTGAAAGCATTTTTAAGGAGTTTTCGGCTCATTCTTTTGCATTTAATCGTTGTATTGTGTGTTTTATTTATTGGGTGGCACGTGGACACGTCTGAGCACCGGATCGCATCACTATGCGGGCCAGTTCAGTTTCACAAGTGAGGGTTATAAGTTTTTTGCGTAACTCTACTAGCGGGTGCGATCATACCATCACTAATGCACCAGATCCCATCAGAACTCCGCAATTAAGCGTGCTCGGGCGAGATTAGTATTAGGATGGGTGACCTCCTGGGAAGACATCGTGTTGCACCCCTAGTTTTACTTTTTTCAATTATTTTTTTGCCGTTATTATTATTATTATTTTATTTTTTGCGCCGGTGGGGGGAAAGCACTTTCTGGCGCGCATGCGGTGGCCACTCAGCGGAGCTGGGTGAGCACATTTTCGGGCTCAAAATCCATCGTTTTGACCTCCAGGCACGCCGTTTCCATCCATACTCTACATTGAAAGCATTTTTATGGAGTTTTCGGCTCATTCTATTGCATTTAATCGTTGTATTGTGTGTCTTATTTATTGGGAGGCACGTGGACACATCTGAGCACCGAATCCCATCACTATGCGGGCCAGTTCAGATAGACGAGTGAGCTTTATATGTTTTTTGCGTAACTCTACTAACGGGTGCGATCATACCCGCACTAATGCACCGGATCCCATCAGAACACTACAGTTATGCGTGCTTGGGAGAGAGTAGTACTAGGATGGGTGACCTCCTGGGAAGTCCTCGTGTTGCACCCCCAGTTTTACTTTTTTCAATTATTTTTTTGCCGTCATTAGTATTATTATTTTATTTTTTGCACCGGTGAGGGGAAGGCTCTTTCCGGCGCGCACGCGGTGGCCACCTAGCGGAGCTGGGTGAGCGCATTTTTAGGCTCAAAATCCATCGTTTTGACCTCCAGGCACACCGTTTCCTTCCGTACTCTACACTAAAAGCGTTTTTAAGGTGTTTTCGGCTCATTCTATTGCATTTAATCGTTGTATTGTGTGTTTAGTTTATTGGGTGGCACGTGGACACGTCTTAGCTCCGGATCCCATCACTATGCGGGCCAGTTCAGATAGACGGGTGAGGGTTATAAGTTTTTTGTGTAACTCTAGTAACGGGTGCGATCATACCAGCACTAAAGCATCGGATCCCATCAGAACTCTGCAGTTAAGCGTGCTTGGGAGAGAGTAGTACTAGGATGGATGACCTCCTGGGAATTCCTCCTGATGCACCCCTCGTTTTACTTTTTTTAATTATTTTTTTGCCGTTATTATTGTTATTATTTTTTTTTTTGCGCCGGTGAGGGGAAAGCTCTTTCCGGGGCGCACGCGGTGGCTACCTAGCGGAGGTGGGTGAGCACATTTTCAGGCTCAAAATCCATCGTTTTGAACTCCAGGCACGCCGTTTCCTTCCGTACTCTACACTTAAAGCGTTTTTTAAGGAGTTTTCGGCTCATTCTGTTGCATTTAATCGTTGTATTGTGTGTTTATTTATTGGGTGGCACGTTGACACGTCTTAGCACCGGGTCCCATCACTATGCGGGCCAGTTCAGATAGACTAGTGAGGGTTATAAGTTTTTTGCATAACTCTACTAGCCGGTGTGATCATACCAGCACTAATGCACCGGATCCCATCAGAACTCCGCAGTTATGCGGTGCTTGGGCGAGAGTAGTACTAGGATGGGTAACCGCCTGGGAAGTCCTCGTGTTGCACCCCTCGTTTTACTTTTTTCAATTATTTTTATTATTTGATGTGTGTTTTAATGAGTACTCGCGAGCGCACAAATCGTTTGCAATATAACGTGTACAAGTACGAGGTCGAATCCACAGGGAAATGGTCAAATGTTGGTGTCTTGTTTAATCAACTTCATTTTATCCTAGTTCCAAAGGTTTGGGGATTGATTCATGAGCAAAAGACGGAATAAAAGAGGTGGAATGAAATATGCAAATTAAAAGGAACTAAGGCTAAGGAATCTACCAAACCAAATCCAACAACTCACACTCTTAGTTTCCACTTGAACACCCTAAGAACATTAAGCTTAAGGTGTCATTCAAGTTTCTCAACCACGTACTCTAGAACCATTAAATGAATCCAACTCAAAGATAAATCATATAGAGTACCCATTTGAAATCAAATCATCCAATATATCCATTCAATGAACAAATCACAATGGATATCATCATTCAAACCGATAAAACAATGTATCCATCGGTTGAAACACATTAAATGTCCTATATCTACCAACAACCACATTCATTGCAAAAGATAAAGCATTTAAATGAATGGAACTTGAATAACAAATATGATATATCATCAAATGTGCAAGAATTATAACAAGAGTGTGAGTGTCATCAATGGAAAGGTTTCATCCTCAACCTTAGTTGAGGTTACTAGCCATCCATGACTAAGAACACTACAAGAAAATGAAGAACAACCATGGAAATAAAAGGAAAGCTTTACAAAAAGAAAGTGTCTAAGAACAAAAGCTACTGGAATACACTACAAAATGCATGAAATTAAACCTAGCTACTGTTCTCTGAACTCTCTCTACAAGGAGGTATGGCTATGGCTTTTATAGAAGGAAATTAGGGCTAGAAACCCATGTAAAATGACTCCTCTAACCCTTTCTATGGTTCCTCTCTTGCTAGAGACAACCAAGGTCATGCAACCAGCGTGTTCTGCTACGAAAATCAGAGGGAGAGCTGCTTTTTGTCATGGAGAAGCTCCTGATTGGGTGTTCTGGCGCGCTTCTGTAAAAGTAAGTTATGGGAAATTTCGATCGATCGACTTCGGGCAAAATTCGATTGATCGACTTTTAAGTTCGATTGATCGAGTTCTTCAGAACTTTCGAATTTTCCAAGCAATTCCACATGAATTTTGCCATTCCTCACTTATTAACCTACAAAACATAAAAACACAAAAACTAACCAAAGCATAAGAAAATAACAAGGCTAAAGGTCTAACTTATGTAAATCAAGGGGTCCAAATAGACAATATTTGACACTCATCAAATACCCCCAAACTTACATTTTGCTTGTCCCTTAGCAAAAACAAAATGGAAAACAAAATCAAAGCATGAAACATAAGTCCTCTTTCGTGGGAGAAACGATTGCATTTAGCATATGCAACAAGCCTTTTAAACCCCTAGGACTCCCTAGTGGACGAGTGAAGTCTCGTGAGGGTTTGTCAGAAATGACACCCACAAACATTGAAGTACTGAATTATCGATTGAGCAAAAATCATCATTCAAACACATGGTTCACACATCATGAGTATATTTAACAAAATGAATATCATATTATCATGTTATCAAAAATCGATCAACTCATAGATGGAAAATTGAGACAACACATGTTCAAAAGTGTAAGGTGTGAATAACATAGAGTCATAGGGTTTCGATTTTCCTCAAAGCACATATATCCAAAAATTCGCAGGACTTCCATCAAATAACCAAGGCTTATCTTACGTTTATTATTGTTTATTTATTATTTTTGTGTCGGTTGTGCAATGCTTGACTCCATTAAGCTTTCTAATTGACCCATGTAACGAGTGTTGGGCCAGTAACTCCCAAACCAGATGGTTTTATGGCACTAGATGTAAGAACATCCCTAGGGCTTAATTACTCAAGTCAAAAAGGCTACGAAGTCAAACTAGCCAAACAATCATCCAAGCTGAAATTCTCATCTTTTTGCGCGAACACCCAATGCTTAATGAGGCAAGGGGCCCAGTTACTCAATGAGAAGTCAAATTGGTGATATTATTCTAAGCAGAATTTTTATTTTTTATTATTATTTTTTTATTTTATATATATAACAGTAAGCCGAGGTTTCATCAACAAGTCATCCTACAAATCTCAAGATACATTATTTTTAATTCAAATCTCATACCCCACAGAGACAATGCTAATGTGCTTGTGATAAACAATTTAAACATGTCAAGTCTCTCTAATCCAAAGATGAGTCAAAAGATCTAAGATTTTAATGATATGCAAAATTCAAAATGTTAAACAAACCAATGAGATGCAAACCATAGTAAGATGTAACCATCCTCAACTAACAATAAGGTATATATTAACAAGTATTAACAAAGCAAACATAAAATGAAAACAGACAGAAATGTCTACCCCACCCCCATACTAGAATAACACATTGTCCCCAATGTGGCTAGAGATACAATACCGAAATGGTGATGCAAGTTGGGCACACTGCAAGAGAAGCGCTCCCCTAAACTTGAACGGCAGACACTGTCCTGAAAATCACAACTAAAACACAAGAAATAAAATCAAATGATAAGGAAAAATGATGAGGGTTGCCTCCCACAAGCGCTAAGTTTTCAGTCTTCAGCCAGACTTTCCATCCTGACGACAATCACTCCAAGTAACTCGGATCCTCTAAAAGGGTCGTCTCAACCTCCGAGCTCTGTAACTCCAAAAATGGCTTCAGTCGTTGCCCGTTCACCTTGAACGTGTTGCCATTTTTTGGATCCTCAATCTCAATAGCCCCATAAGAAAACACTGATCGAACTATGAAAGGGCCTGTCCATCGAGATCGGAGCTTCCCTAGAAAAAGATGCAAACGTGAATTGTAAAGAAGGACTTTCTGACCGGGCTCAAAGAATCGCCTCAATATGTTCTGGTCGTGAACCTTCTTTATTTGTGCTTTGTACATCCTAGCACAATCATAAGCATCATTCCTCAGCTCTTCCAATTTATTGAGTTGGAGCTTCCTCTGTGAGCCAGTCTTTGTGAGATCGAAATTCAGCTGCTTAATGGCCTAGTAGGCTCTGTGCTCCAACTCCACAGGCAGATGGCATGCTTTCCCGTACACGATACGGTAAGGTGACATGCCAATCGGTGTCTTGAAAGCTGTCCGGTATGCCCATAATGCATCGTTCAACCGGAGAGACCAATCTTTCCTTGACAAGTTTACCGTCTTCTCTAAAATCCTCTTGATCTCTCTATTTGAAACCTCCACTTGTCCACTCATCTGAGGGTGATAGGGAGTGGCAACCTTGTGCGTGATGCAATATTTCTTCATCAGCTGCTCGAAGACTCGGTTGCAGAAATGCTTTCCACCATCACTAATAATTGCTCGAGGAGTACCAAAACGAGCAAATATAGTGTCTTTTAAAAACTGAACCACAACTCTGTGGTCATTGGTCTTGCAGGCAACCGCCTCCACCCATTTGGACACGTAGTCCACTGCAACCAGAATGTACAGATAGCCGAAGGAGAGTGGGAAAGGTCCCATGAAATAGATGCCCCACACATCGAAGATCTCGACAATAAGAATGGGGTTGAGGGGCATCATATTTCGGCGTGAAATACTCCCTAGCTTCTGACAGCGCTCGCATGAAACACAATAAGTGTGAGCGTCTTGAAAGATGGTAGGCTAGTAAAAACCGCACTGCAAAATCTTTGCAGCGGTCTTCTTTGCACTGAAGTGGCCTCCACAAGCATGATCATGACAGAAGGAGATGACACTGGATTGGTCAGGCTCGGGAATGCATCTCCTAATGATCTGATCGGGACAATACTTGAACAAGAAAGGATCGTACCAGAAAAAATTCTTCACCATGGACATAAATTTGGACTTATCTTGCTGCCCCCAATGCAAAGGCATTTGACCGGTGAAAAGATAGTTCACTATGTCAGCAAACCATGGTGAGTGAGCATGAGCAATATGCATCAACTGCTCATCGGGGAAGGTCTCAGAAATGGGGACGGCTTCTTCCGTGAAGTCCACGGTAATCCTCGAGAGATGATCAGCCACCACGTTTTTCGAGCCCTTCTTGTCCCGAATCTCAATGTCGAACTCTTGTAAGAGCAAAATCCACCGGATGAGGCGAGATTTAGCATCCTTTTTGGAGAAAAGATACTTCAATGCCGCGTGATCCGAGTAGATGATGACTTTCGATCCTAGTAGGTAGGATCAAAACTTGTCTAGAGCAAATACGACTGCCAGCAGCTCCTTCTCAGTGGTCGAATAATTCAGCTGGGCATCGTTCAGAGTTCGACTTGCATAATAAATGACGTGGGGAAGTTTGTCAATGCGCTGCCCCAACACAGCTCCAACGGCATAATCGGATGCGTCACACATGATCTCGAAAGGTGTACCCCAGTTCGGGGGCCGAATGATGGGTGTGGACGTCAGAATTGCCTTCAAGGCCCCAAATGCCTTCTTGCAGTCCTCGTCAAAAATGAAAGGGGCCTCCTTCACCAACAGTTTGCATAAAGGCCGGGCGATCTTGCTGAAGTCCTGGATGAATCGCCGATAAAATCCTGCATGGCCCAAAAAAGAGCGAACCTCTTTCACCGTTCGTGGGGGCGGAAGGTTGGATATCAGATCTACCTTCGCCTTGTCTACCTCTATCCCCCGACGAGAGATGACGTGCCCGAGCACAATTCCTTGTTGTGCCATAAAGTGGCACTTCTCCCAATTGAGTACCAAGTTCTTCTCTTTACACCACTCCAAGACTAACGTGAGGTGGTGCAAACACTCCTCAAAAGATGACCCAAAAACCGAGAAGTCGTCCATAAATACCTCCAAGAAACGCTCCACCATATCAGAAAAGATGCTGATCATGCACCGCTGAAAAGTAGCGGGTGCATTGCATAAGCCAAAGGGCATGCGTCGGTAGGCGAACGTCCCGAATGGACAAGTGAAGGTCGTCTTCTCTTGGTCTTCAGGGTCCACAGGGACCTGGTTATATCCATAATAACCATCCAAAAAACAGTAATACTCGTGCCCGGCCAACCGCTCCACCATTTGATCAATGAACGGAAGAGGAAAGTGATCTTTCCTGGTGGCGGTGTTCAGCTTACGGTAGTCGATGCAGACTCTCCATCCAGACTGTACTCGAGTTGGGACCAACTCGCCTTCCTTGTTCTGCACGACCGTTACTCCAGCTCGCTTGGGCACTACATGAATGGGGCTCACCCATTTGCTGTCAGAGATTGGGTAGATGACTCCTGCATCCAACAACTTGATTACTTCTCCTCTGACGACTTCTTGCATGGTCGGGTTGAGCCTTCTCTATGGCTCCCTCGATGGTTTGGTGTCTTCCTCCAGATGTATCTTGTGCATAACCACCGAGGGGCTGATTCCCTTAATATCTTCTATGGTCCAGCCTATAGCTTCCTTATGCTCTCTCAATACGTCTAACAATTTCTCCTCCTGAGAAGCATGTAGATCCGAAGCTATGATTACTGGCAAAGTTTCGACTGGACTTAGGAACTTATACTTAAGATTGTCCGGCAAGGGCTTAAGTTCTTTTTTAGGAGGCTCACGTACTGTTGCCTCCTCTTCTTCCTTGCTCACCAGAGGAGCAAACTCTAAAATGGCGTTTACTTGCTCAAGTAACTCATCCAAGTCCAAATCCTCTCTGAACTGAGCAAAGCATGCCTCCAAGGGGTCTTTGGTGCTTGATTCTTCCTCTATGATCTCCTCAATCAAGCAGGCACTTCCGATCTCATCACATTCCCTCGGCCTTTTGCTGATGTCAAAGATGTTCGCTCCATTGTCATATTGCCGAAGGAGATCTTCATTACCCCCGTCCTACAGTTGATCAAGGCGTTAGCCGTAGCTAAGAATGGTCGCCCGAGGATCACCAGTATTTGAACTCCAACGTTCTGTACCGGCTCAGTATCTAGCACTATAAAATCCACGGGGAAATAAAACTTGTCTACCTTAATCAAAACATCCTCCACTATTCCCCGTGGTATCTTAACTGACCGATCAGCCAGCTGCAGTGTCATAGAGGTGGGCTTCAATTCTCCTAACCCCAATTGCAGGTAAACTGAATAGGGTAGGAGATTGACACTGGCTCCAAGGTCAAGCAGCGCCTTCTCAATGTGGCTGATGCCTATTGTGCAGGAAATAGTAGGACATCCGGGGTCCTTATACTTGATAGGCAGCCTACACTGGAGGATTGAGCTGACTTGCTCGGTCAAACAAAATTTTTTCGGGACATTGGTTTTCCGCTTTACAGTTACTAAATCCTTCAAGAACTTAGCATAAGACGGCACTTGTTTGATGGCATCCAAGAACAGGATGTTGATCTGCACTTGTTTGAACACCTCCAGAATGTCCTCGAACTTTCCTCCTTTCTTTGGCACGAGAAGTCTATCAGGGAATGGCGCCTTAGGTATGAACGACCTAGGAGGAGTCTCTATGGTCGGAGCTAATGTAGATGGCTCGGCATCTCTCTTCTCTACGCTCTTGCTTCCTTGTCCTTCTTGTGCAGCAAGGTTCTCCTCAGGGTGAACCACTTGGTTGTCTACTTGTTTCCCTGACCTCAGTGTGACAACGGCTTGCACATGCTCCAGCCCATGCACTGCATTTGACGAACTTCCCACATGGAACTGCAACTTTGGATTTGGCACAGGCTGACTAGGGAGCTTTCCCTTCTCTCTCTCCCCCAGGTGACTAGCAATTTGCCCGATCTAGGTCTTCATCTTGGCAATAGCTTGAGTGTTCACCATGGTAGCATTCTTCACGTCATTGATGGATTGGCCTATAAGCTGGATGAAAGCCTTAAGAGTGTCTTCCAAAGAAGACTGTGAAGAAGAGGCAGGGGCTTGAGTAGGGGCTTGGTATGATGGTGCTGGCTGGGATGGACGGCTTTGATGGTGAATCGGCTGATGAAATCCAAGGGGATATTGAGTATGGGATTGGTGAGGAACTCCCCCTTGAGCCATAGGCTGGTTCTGCTTCCAAGAAAAGTTAGGGTGGTTCCGCCACCCTGGATTGTACGATTCGGAGAAAGGTCCATTGGCTTGCTTCCTATAGTCGTTGAAAGCCTTCACTTGCTCCATTGATGACTCGACAAAAGCCGGCAATGATGGGCAAGTCTGTGCTAAATGCATGGGACTAGCACAGATGGAACAGCAGTCAACATGGAATGGATTGGCAGCATTCATGGATTTGCTAACAACTAGGGCTTCGACCTTTTTGGTGAGGGCATCTATCTTCATTTTTAATTCTATATCCTCCTTAATCTGGTAGATGCCTCCCTTCTTCTGAATGCGAGCAGCTTTATCTCGACAGCTTGAAAAATCCCACTGTTGGGAATTGTCGGATAACTGATCTAAGGTCCTATACGCCTCCTCTCCCGTCAAACTCAGAAATGCGCCTCCGCTCATCGACTCGATCATGCTACGGTTGGATTGAGTTAATCCTTGATAGAAAAATTGCACGAGTCTCCACTTCTCGTATCCATGTGGAGGGCACTTAATCAGCATATCTTGAAATCTCTCCCAACTCTCAGAAAATTTCTCATCTTCTTCTTGAGTAAATGAGCTTATCTCCTTCCTACACTCATTGACTTTGGACATGGGGAAGAATTTGTTGTAAAGCTTGTTTAGCAAGTTCTCCCAAGAAGTGATGGAACCAGGCATGTTTGAATCCAACCATGCCTTGGCTCTATCATGGAGTGAGAAAGGAAAAAGCCTAAGATGCACAGACTCTTCAGAAAAATTTTGAAATTTGAAGGTGGCACAGATGTCTTTGAACTTCTTCACATGGCTATAAGGATTTTTGAGGTCCAAGCCATGGAATACGGGTAGGAGTTGGATGACATGAGGCTTGAGGTCAAAGTGAGTGGCATTGGTTGGGGGTAACACTATACATGAAGGAGAATTTGTTGCAACGGGTGCAAACAAATCCCTAAGTGTCCTAGTATGATCAACGTTTTCTCCCCGATTCCTCTCATTCTCATTCGCAAGCATGTTATCTCCCATCTCAATAGAATTTCTAAACCTTCTCCTAAGAGTTCTTTCAATTTCGGGATCTAAAGATGTCTAGTCTAGGTTCAATGATCTTCTACCAAGCATACACCAAGCATACACAAATGTTTAACCAAAAGACAAACAAAAATAAGGAAAAGAATTTTCTAATGGGGAACAAAGTTCTCCAAAGTACAATCTAGGCTAGTTCCCAGGTAGGTGAGGGGGGTCACACTGGACACACTTAAATCCCAAGACCTTTCCTTGCCAGAATTCACCTTGTCATTGCCTTTAGATAGCTAAGTAGACCCACACTAGCAAGAAATTTTTTTTTTTTTTTTTTTTTTTTTTTTTTTTTTTTTAAATCAAAGAAAAATAATACAACTAAGATAAAATGTAAAGACTAACAAAAATGCAAACAAAGATAGGAGCTAAAGTAAAAATAAGAATACTTACAAATTGGGACCAAAAAGAAGTTTTGGTAAAAATATCTGCTATTGATCTTATCCAGGAGCTGCCTTCTGAGTTGAGGTCGATCGATCTAATTTAAAGTCGATCGATCGAAAATCGATCGATCGAATATTTGTGCAGGAACAGAAAGAGAAATAGGAACAAAAACAGAACATAAACTTTTTTTTTTTTTTTTTTTTTTTTTTTAATCTTTTGTTAGAACAAAATAAAACAAATTGAGGGTAACATGAAACACAAACTACACAAAATTTGAACTAAATTATAATGAACTAAAACAAAATTAAACAAACTGCAAAATACTATTAAACAGAAACAAATTATGAACAAAAATGAACAAAATGGACTAAAAGAAGTACTGGAACAGAGATACTCTCCTAGTTCCGAGCTGCTGCTGTGCAGAAAGTTCGTTCGATCGAAGTCTATTTCGATCAATCGAATATATTTTCGATCGATCGACTTTATATAATGCAGATGCTAATTCGACCGATCGAAACTCGATCGATCGAATTTATTTTCGATTGATCGATTCTTCAGGGCACCCAGTAAGTTGCAGAAGCTGCAGAATAGATCCGGGAAAAACAAAGAAAGAACTTAGAATGCAGAACAGAAGCTAAACAACAGAAAAATGAAACAAAAATCTATCTAACTAGTAGAAAAACAAAATCAATCAAACAAAAACCAATTTTTGAACCGATTTCCCCGGCAACGGCGCCAAAAACTTGATGTGTGTTTTAATGAGTACTCGCAAGCGCACGAATCGTTTGCAATATAGTCTGTGCAAGTGCGAGGTCGAATCCACAGGAAAATGGTCAAATGTTGGTGTCTTGTTTAATCAACTTCATTTTAACCTAGTTCCAAAGGTTTGGGGATTGATTCAAGAGCAAAAGACGAAATAAAAGAGATGGAATGAAATATGCAAATTAAAAGGAACTAAGGCTAAGGAATCTACCAAACCAAATCCAACAACTCACACTCTTGGTTTTCACTTGAACACCCTAAGAACATTAAGCTTTGGGTGTCATTCAAGTTTCTCAACCACATACTCTAGAACCATTAAATGAATCCAACTCAAAGATAAATCACAAAGAGTACCCATTTGAAATCAAATCATCCAATGTATCCATTCAATGAACAAATCACAATGGATATCATCATTCAAACCGATAAAACAATGTATCCATCGGTTGAAACACAATAAATGTCCTATATCTACTAATAACCACATTCATTGCAAAAGATAAAGCATTTAAATGAATGGAACCTGAATAACAAATATGATATATCATCAAATGTGCAAGAATTATAACAAGAGTGTGAGTGTCATCAATGGAAAGGTTTCATCCTCAACCTTAATTAAGGTTACTAGCCTTCCATGACTAAGAACACCACAAGAAAATGAAGAACAACCATGGAAATAAAAGGAAAGCTTTATAAAAAGAAAGTGTCTAAGAACAAAAGCTACTGGAATACACTACAAAATGCATGAAATTAAACCTAGCTACTGTTCTCTGAACTCTCTCTATAAGGAGGTATGGCTATGGCTTTTATAGAAGGAAATTAGGGCTAGAAACCCATGTAAAATGACTCCTCTAACCCCCTCTAGGGTTCCTCTCTTGCTAGAGACAACCAAGGTCATGCAACCAGCGTGTTCTGCTGCGAAAATCAGAGGGAGAGCTGCTTTTTGTCATGGAGAAGCTCCTGATTGGGTGTTCTGGCGCGCTTTTGCAAAAGTAAGTTCTGGGAAATTTTGATCGATCGACTTTTATTCGATCGATCGAGTTCTTCAGAACTTCCGAATTTTCCAAGCAATTCCACATGAATTTTGCCATTCCTCACTTATTAACCTACAAAACATAAAAACACAAAAACAAACCAAAGCATCAGAAAATAACAAGGCCAACGGTCTAACTTATGTAAATTAAGGGGTCCAAATAGACAATATTTGGCACTCATCATTATTATTATTATTTTATTTTATGCGCCGGTGAGGGGAAGGCTCTTTCCGGCGCGCACGCGGTGGCCACCTAGCGGAGCTGGGTGAACACATTTTTGGGCTCAAAATCCATTGTTTTGACTTCCAGGCACGCCGTTTCCATCCGTACTCTACACTAAAAGCGTTTTTAAGGAGTTTTCGGCTCATTCTATTGCATTTAATTGTTGTATTGTGTGTTTTTTTTATTGGTTGGCACGTGGAAACGTCTGAGAACCGGATCCCATCACTATGGGAGCCAGTTCAGTTAGACGAGTGAGGGTTATAAGTTTTTTACGTAACTCTACTAACGGGTGGGATCATACCAGCACTAATTCACCGGATCCCATCAAAACTCCGCAGTTAAGCGTGCTTCGGCGAGAGTAGTACTAAGATGGATGACCTCCTAGGAAGTCCTCGTGTTTCACCCCTCGTTTCACTTTTTTCAATTATTTTTTTGCCGTTATTATTATTATTATTATTATTATTATTATTTTATTTTTTGCGCCGGTGAGGGGAAGGCTCTTTCCGGTGCGCACGCGGTGGCCACCTAGCGGAGCTGGGTGAGCACATTTTCGGGCTCAAAATCCATCATTTTGACCTCCAGGGACGCCGTTTCCATCCGTACTCTACCCTAAAAGCGTTTTTAAGGAGTTTTCGGCTTATTCTATTGCATTTAATCGTTGTATTGTGTGTTTTATTTATTGGGTGGCACGTGGACACGTCTGAGCATCATATCCCATCACTATGCGGGCCAGTTCAGTTAGACGAATGAGGGTTATAAGTTTTTTGCGTAACTCTACTAACGGGTGCGATCATCCCAGCACTAATGCACCGGATCCCATCAGAACTCCGCAGTTAAGCGTGTTTGGGCGTGAGTAGTACTAGGATGGGTGACCTCCTAGGAAGTCCTCGTGTTGCACCCCTCGTTTTACTTTTTTCAATTATTTTTTTGCCGTTATTATTATTATTATTTTATTTTTTGCGCCGGTGAGGGGAAGGCACTTTCCGGCGCGCACGCGGTGGCCACCTAGCGGAGCTGGGTGAGCACATTTTCGGGCTCAAAATCCATCGTTTTGACCTCCAGGCACGCTGTTTTAATCCGTACTCTACACTAAAAGCGATTTTAAGGAGTTTTCGGCTCATTCTATTGCATTTAATCGTTGTATTGTGTGTTTTAATTATTGGGTGGCACGTGGACACGTCTGAGCACCAGATCCCATCACTATGCGGGCCAGTTCAATTAGACGAGTGAGGGTTATAAGTTTTTTGCGTAACTCTACTAACGGGTGCGATCATCCCAACACTAATGCACCGGATCCCATCAGAACTCCGCAGTTAAGCGTTCTTGGGCGTGAGTAGTACTAGGATGGGTGACCTCCTGGGAAGTCCTCGTGTTGCACCCCTCGTTTTACTTTTTTCAATTATTTTTTTGCCGTTATTATTATTATTATTTTATTTTTTGCGCCGGTGAGGGGAAGGTTCTTTCCGGCGCGCACGCGATGACCACCTAGCAGAGCTGGGTGAGCACATTTTCGAGCTCAAAATCCATCATTTTGACCTCTAGGCACTCGCGTTTCCATCCGTACTCTATACTGAAAGCATTTTTAAGGAGTTTTCGGCTCATTCTATTGCATTTAATCATTGTATTGTGTGTTTTATTTTATTGGGTGGCTCGTGGACACGTCTGAGCACCGGATCCCATTACTATGCGGGCCAGTTCAGTTAGACGAGTGAGGCTTATAAGGTTTTTGCGTAACACTACTAACAGATGCGATCATACCAGCACTAATGCACTAGATCACATCAGAACTCTATAGTTAAGCGTGCTTGGGCGAGAGTAGAACTAGTATGGGTGACCTCCTGGGAAGTCCTCGTGTTTCTCCCCCTGTATCACTTTTTTCAATTATTGTTTTGCCGTTTTTATTATTTTTTTTTTCTTTTTTGCTCCGGTGATGGGAACGCTCTTTCCGGCGCGCACGAGGTGGCCACCTAGCGGATGTGGGTGAGCACATTTTCGGGCTCAAAATCCATCGTTTCCAGGCACGCTGTTTCCATCCATACTCTATACTGACTGCCTTTTTACGGAGTTTTCGGCTCATTCTATTGCATTTAATCGTTGTATTGTGTGTTTTCTTTTATTGGGTGGCACGTGGACACGTCCGAGCACCAGATCGCAACACTATGCGGGCTAGTTCAGTTTGACGAGTGAGGATTATAGGTTTTTTGCGTAACTTTACTAACGGTTGCGATCATACCGGTACTAATGCACCGGATCCCATCAGAACTCAGCAGTTAAGCGAGATTGGGTGAGAGTTGTACTAGGACGGGTTACCTCCTGGGAAGTCCTCGTGTTGCACACCTTGTTTTACTTCTTTCAATTATTTTTTTGCCGTTATAATTATTATTTTTTGCGCCAGTGAGGGAAAGGCTCTTTCTGGTTCAAAATCCATCGTTTTGACCTCCAGGAACGCTGTTTCCATCCATACTCTATACTGACTACCTTTTTACGGAGTTTTCGGCTCATTCTATTGCATTTAAACGTTGTAATGTGTGTTTTATTTTATTGGGTGGCACGTCGACACGTCCGAGCTCCGGATCCCTTCACTATGCGGGCCAGTTCAGTTAGACAAGTGAGGCTTATACTTTTTTTGCGTAACTTTACAAATGGGTGCGATCATACCAGCACTATTGCCCCGGATCCCATTAGAACTCTGCTGTCAAGCGTGTTTGGGCGAGAGTTGTACTAGGATTGGTGAGCTCCTGGGAAGTTCTTATGTTGCACCCCTCGTTTTTCTTTTTTCTATTTTTTTCTGAAATTATTTTTTATTTTTATTTTTTGTGTCGATGAGCGGAAGGCACTTTAAGGCGCCCACGCGGTAGCCACCTAGCGGAGCTGGGTGAGCACATTTTCAGGCTCAAAATCCATCGTTTTGAACTCCGGGCACGCCGTTTCAATCTGTACTCTATACTGAAAGCGTTTTTAAGGAGCTTTCGGCTCATTCTATTGCATTTAATCGTTGTATTGTATGTTTTATTTTATTGGGTGGCACGTGGACACGTTTGAACTCCGGATCCCATCACTATGCGGGCCAGTTCAGTTAGACGAGTGAGGCTTATAAGTTTTTTGCGTAACTTTACAAACGGGGTCGATCATACCAGCACTAATGCACCGGATCCCATCAGAACCCCGCTGTCTAGCGTGCTTGGGCGTGAGTAGTACTAGGATGGGTGACCTCCTTGGAAGTCCTCGTGTTCCACCCTTAGTTTTACTTTTTTCAATTATTTGTTTCTGCTATTATTATTTTTTATTTATTTTTTACGTCGGTGAGGGGAAGGCTCTTTATGGCGCACACGCGGTGGCCACCTAGCGGAGCTGGGTGAGCACATTTTCGGACTTAAAATCCAACATTTTGAACTCCAGGCACGCCGTTTCCATCCGTACCCTATACTGAAAGCGTTTCTAAGGAGTTTTCGGCTCATTCTATTGCATTTAATCGTTGTATTGTGTGTTTTATTTTATTGGGTGGCAGGTAGACATGTCTGAGCACCGGATCCCATCACCATGCGGGCTAGTTCAGTTAGACAAGTGAGGCTTATAAGTTTTTTGCGTAACTCTACTAACGGGTGCGATCATACCAGCACTAATACACCAGATCCTATCAAAACCCCACAGTTAGCATGCTTGGACAAGAGTAGTACTAGGATGGGTGACCACCTAGGAAGTCCTCGTGTTGCTCCCAACTTTTTTTAATTATTTTTTTGCTGTTATTATTATTATTTTTTATTTATTTTTTGCATCGGTGAGGGGAAGGCTCTTTCCGGTTCGCACGCGGTGGCCACCTAGCGGTGCTGGTGAGAACATTTTCGGGCTCAAAATCCATCGTTTTGACCTCCAGGCACCCCGTTTCAATCCGTACTCTATACTAAAAGCATTTTTAAGGAGTTTTCGGCTCATTCTATTGCATTTAATCGTTGTATTGTGTGTTTTATTTTATTGGGTGGCTCGTGGACACGTCGGAGCACCGGATCCCATTACTATGCGGGCCAGTTCAGTTAGAGGAGTGAGGCTTATAAGTTTTTTGCGTAAAACTACTAAATGGTGCGATCATACCAGCACTAATGCACCGGATCGCATCAGAACTCTATAGTTAAGCGTGCTTGGGCGAGAGTAGAACTAAGATGGGTGACCTCCTGTGAAGTCCTCGTGTTTCACCCCCCGTTTCACTTTTTTCAATTATTTTTTTGCCCTTTTTTTTATTTTTTTTATTTTTTACGTCGGTGAGGGGAAGGCTCTTTAAGGCGCGCACGCGGTGGCCACCTAGCGGAGCTGGGTGAGCACATTTTCGGGCTCAAAATCCATCGTTTTGAACTCCAGGCACGCCGTTTCCATCCGTACTCTATACTGAAAGCGTTTTTAAGGAGTTTTCGGATCATTCTATTGCATTTAATCGTTGTATTGTGCGTTTTATTTTATTGGGTGGCACGTGGACACGTTTGAGCTCCGGATCCCATCACTATGCGGGCCAGTTCAGTTAGACGAGTGAGGCTTATAAGTTTTTTGCGTAACTCTACAAACAGGGTCAATCATTCTAGCACTAGTGCGCCAGATCCCATCAGAACTCCGCTGTCTAGCATGCTTGGGCGAGAGTAGTACTAGGATGGGTGACCTCCTAGGAAGTCCTCGTGTTCCCCCCCTTGTTTTACTTTTTATTATTATTATTTTTTTTTTTTTTTTGCGTCTGTGAGGGGAAGGCTCTTTAAGGCGCGCACGCGGTGGCCACCTAGCGGAGCTGGGTGAGCACATTTTCGGACTCAAAATCTATTGTTTTGAACTCCAGGCACGCCGTTTCCATCTGTACCCTATACTGAAAGCGTTTTTAAGGAGTTTTCGGCTCATTCTATTGCATTTAATTGTTGTATTGTGTGTTTTATTTTATTGGGTGGCACGTGGACATGTCTGAGCACCGAATCCCATCACCATGCAGGCCAGTTCAGTTAGACGAGTGAGGCTTATAAGTTTTTTGCGTAACTCTACTAACGGGTGCGATCATACCAGCACTAATATACCGGATCCAATCAAAACCCCGCAGTTAAGCATGCTTGGACGAGAGTAGTACTAGGATGGGTGACCTCCTGGGAAGTCCTCGTATGGCTCCCAACTTTTTTTAATTATTTTTTTGCCGTTATTGTTATTATTTTTATTTATTTTTTGCGCCGGTTTGGGGAAGGCTCTTTCCGGTTCGCACGCAGTGGCCACCTAGCGGTGCTGGGGAGAACATTTTCGGGTTCAAAATCCATCGTTTTGACCTCTAGGCACACCGTTTCGAACAGTATTCTATACTGAAACCGTTTTTACGGAGTTTTCAGCTCATTCTATTGCATTCAATCGTTGTATTGTGCGTTATATTTTATTGGGTAGCACGTGGACACGTCTGAGCACCAAATCCCATCGCTATGCGGGCCAGTTCTATTAGACGAGTGAGGCTTATAGGTTTTTTGCGTAACTTTACTAACGGGTGCGATCATACCAGCACCAATACACCGGATCTCATCAGAATTCCGCTGTCAAGCGTTTTTGGGCGAGAGTTGTACTAGGATTGGTGAGCTCCTGGGAAGTCCTCATGTTGCACCCCTCGTTTTACTTTTTTCTATTTTTTTTCAGTTATTATTATTATTATTTTTTTTGCGTCGGTCAGGGGAAGGCTCTTTAAGGCGCGCACGCGGTGGCCACCTAGCGGAGCAGGGTGAGCACATTTTCGGGCTCAAAATCCATCATTTTGAACTCCTAGCATGCCGTTTCCATCCGTACTCTATACTGAAAGCGGTTTTATAGAGTTTTCAGCTCATTCTTTTGCATTTAATCGTTGTATTGTTCGTTTTATTTTATTGGGTGGCACGTGGACACGTCTGAGCACCGGATCCCATCACTATGCGGGCCTGTTCAGTAAGACGAGGGAGGCTTATAAGTTTTTTTTGTAACTCTACAAACGGGTGCGATCATACCAGCACTAATGCATCGGATCCCATCAGAACTCCGTTGTCAAGCATGTTTGGGCGAGAGCTGTACTAGGATTGGTGACCTCCTGGGAAGTCCTCGTGTTGCACCCCTTGTTTTACTTTTTTCAATTATGTTTTTTTTGCCGTTATAGTTATTATTTTTTTATTTTTTGCGTCGGTGAGGGGAAGGCTCTTTAAGGCGCGCTCGCGGTGGCCACCTAGCGGAGCTGGGTGAGCACATTTTTGGACTCAAAATCCATCGTTTTGAACTCCAGGCACGCCATTTCCATCCGTAACCTATACTGAAAGCGTTTTTAAGGAGTTTTCGGCTCACTCTATTGCATTTAATCGTTCTATTGTCCATTTTATTTTATTGGGTGGCACGTGGACACGTCTGAGCACCGGATCCCAACACTATGCGGGCCAGTTCAGTTAGACGAGTGAGGCTTATAAGTTTTTTGCGTAACTCTACTAACGGGTGTGATCATACCAGCACTAATGCACCCGATTCCATTTGAAGTCTGCAGTGAAGCGTGCATGGGCGAGAGTAGTACTTGGATGGGTGACCTCTTGGAAGTCCTCGAATTGCACCCTCATTTTCCTTTTTTCAATTATTTTTTTGTTGTTATTATTATTTTTTTTAGCGCCAGTGAAGGGAAGTCTATTTTCTGCGCGCACGCGGTTCCCACCTAGCTGAGCTGGTGTGCACATTTTAGGGTTCAAAATTCATCGTTTTGATCTCCAGGCACGTGCATTTCCATCGGTACTCTATATTGAAAGCGTTTTCAAGGACTTTTCGGCTCATTCTATTGCATTTAATCGTTGTATTGTGTGTTTTATTTTATTGGGTGGCACTTGGACACGTCTAAGCACCGGATCCCATCACTATGCAGACCAGTTTTCTTAGACGAGTGAGGCTTATAAGTTTTTTATGTAACTCTACTAACAGGTGCCATCATACCAGCACTAACGCACCGAATCCAATCAGAACTCCTTAGTCAAGAGTGCACGAGAGTAGTACTAGGATGAGTGACCTCTTGGGAAGTCCGCGTGTTGCACCCCTCGTTTTACTTTTTTCAATTATTTTTTTTCTATTGTTAATATTTTTTTTTTCTGTGCCAGTGAAGGGAAGGCTCTTTTTGGCGCGCACGTGGTTTCCACCTAGAGGAGCTAGGTGAGCACATTTTCGGGCTCAAAATCCATCGTTTTGACCTCAATGCTCGCTGTTTCCATCCGTACTCTATACTGAAAGAGTTTTTAAAGAGTTTTCGGCTCATTCTATTGCATTTAATCGTTGTATTGTGTGTTTTATTTTATTGAGTGCTACGTGGACACGTCTGACCACCGGATCCCATCACTATGCGCACCAGTTCAGTTAGATGAGTGGAGCTTATAAGTTTTTTGCGTAACTCTACTAACGGGTTCGATCATACCTACACTAATGCACAGGAACGCTGCAGTCAAGCGCGCTTTGGAGAGATTAGTACTAGGATGGGTGACCTCCTGGGAAGTCCTCGTGTTGCACCCCTCGTTTTACGTTTTTCAATTATTTTTTATATATTATTATTATTATTTTTTTTTTTTGGGCTGGTGAGGTAAAGGTTCTTTCCAGCGGTGGCCACCTAGAAGAGCTCGGTGAGCACATTTTCGGGCTCAAAATCCATGGTTTTGACCTCTAGGCACGCCGTTTCCATCCGTACTCTACACTGAATGCGTTTTTAAGGAGTTTTCGGCTCATTCTCTTCCATTTGATCGTTGTATTGTCCGTTTTATTTTATTGGGTGGCACGTGGACACGTTTGAGCATTGGATCCCAACACTATGCGGGCCAGTTCAGTTAGACGAGTGAGCCTTATAAATTTTTTGCGTAACTCTACTAATGGATGCGATCATACCAGCACTAATGCACCAGATCCAATCAGAACTCAACAGTCAAGCGTGGTTGGGTGAGAGTAGTACTAGGATGAGTGACCTCTTGGGAAGTCCTCGTGTTGCACCCCTCTTTTTACTTTTTTCAATTATTTTTTTGCTGTTATTATTATTATTACTATTTTTTTGGCGCCGGTGAGGGCAATGCTCTTTTCGGCGCGCACGCGGTGGCCACTTAGCTGAGCTGGTGTGCACATTTTAGGGCTCAAAATCAATCGTTTTGATCTCCAGGCGCGTGCATTCCCATCCGTACTCTATATTGAAAGCGTTTTCAAGGACTTTTCGGCTCATTCTATTGCATTTAATCGTTGTATTGTGTGTTTTATTATATTGGGTGGCACGTGGACACGTCTAAGCATCGGATCCCATCACTATGCGGGCCAGTTTTCTCAGACGAGTGAGGCTTATAAGTTTTTTATGTATCTCTACTAACAGGTGCCATCATACCAGCACTAATGCACCGGATCCAACCAGAACTCCTCAATCAAGAGTGCGCGAGAGTAGTACTAGGATGAGTGACCTCCTGGGAAGTCCGCGTGATGCACCCCTCGTTTTACTTTTTTCAATTATTTTTTTTCTGTTGTTAATATTTTTTTTTTCCGCGTCAGTGAAGGGAAGGCTCTTTTCGGCACGCACATGGTTTCCATCTAGCGAAGCTAGGAGAGCACATTTTCGGGCTCAAAATCCATCGTTTTGACCTCCACGCACGCCGTTTCCATCCGTACTCTATACTGAAAGCGTTTTTATGGATTTTTCGGCTCATTCTATTGCATTTAATCGTTGTATTGTGCGTTTTATTTTATTGGGTGGCACATGGACACATCTGAGCATCGGATCCTATCCCTATGCGGGCTAGTTCAGTAAGACGAGTGAGAATTATAAGTTTTTTGTGCAACTCTACAAACGGGTGCGATAATACCAGCACTAATGCATCGGATCCCATCAGAACTCCGTTGTCAAGCGTGTTTGGGCGAGAGTTGTACTAGGATTGGTGAGCTCCTGGGAAGTCCTCGTGTTGCACCCCTCGTTTTACTTTTTTTTTTTTTTTTTTTTTCTGTTATTATTATTCTTTTTTTTTTTTTTGCATCGGTGAGGAGAAGGCTCTTTAAGGCGCGCACGCGGTGGCCTCCTAGCGGAGCTGGGTAAGCACATTTTCGGGCTCAAAATCCATCGTTTTGAACTCCAGGCACGCCGTTTCCATCCGTACTCTACACTGAAAGCGTTTTTAAGGAGTTTTCGGCTCATTCTATTGCATTTAATCGTTGTATTGTGTGTTTTATTTATTGGGTGGCACGTGGACACGTCTGAGCACCGGATCCCATCACTATGCGGGCCAGTTCAGTTAGACGAGTGAGGGTTATAAGTTTTTTGCGTAACTCTACTAAAGGGTGCGATCATCCCAGCACTAATGAACCGGATCCCATCAGAACTCCGCAGTCAAGCGTGCTTGGGCGTGAGTAGTACTAGGATGGGTGACCTCCTGGGAAGTCCCCGTGTTGCACCCCTCGTTTTACTTTTTTCAATTATTTTTTTGCCGTTGTTATTATTATTATTTTATTTTTTGTACCGGTGAGGGGAAGGCCCTTTCCAGCGCGCACGCGATGGCCACCTAGCGGAGCTGGGTGAGCACATTTTCGAGCTCAAAATCCATCGTTTTGACCTCTAGGCACGTGCTTTTCCATCCGTACTCTATTCTGAAAGCGTTTTTAAGGAGTTTTCGGCTCATTCTTTTGCATTTAATCGTTGTATTGTGTTTTTTATTTTATTGGGTGGCTCATGGACACGTCTGAGCACCGGATCCCATTACTATGCGGGCCAGTTCAGTTAGACGAGTGAGGCTTATAAGGTTTTTGCGTAACACTACTAACAGGTGCGATCATACCAGCACTAATGCACCGGATCCCATTAGAACTCTGTAGTTAAGCGTGCTTGAGCGAGTGTAGAACTATTATGGGTGACCTCCTAGGAAGTCCTCGTGTTTCACCACCCGTTTCACTTTTTTCAATTATTTTCTTGCCGTTTTTATTATTTTTTTTTCTTTTTTGCTCCGGTGGTGGGAACCCTCTTTCCGGCGCGCACGCGGTGCCCACCTAGCGGAGCTGGGTGAACACATTTTCAGACTCAAAATCCATCGTTTTTAACTTCAGGAACGCCGTTTCCATCCGTACTCTTTACTGAAAGCGTTTTTAAGGAGTTTTCGGCTGATTCTATTGCATTTAATAGTTGTATTGTGCGTTTTATTTTATTGGGTGGCACGTCGACATGTCTGAGCACTGGATCCCATCACTATGCCTGCCAGTTTTCTTAGAAGAGTGAGGCTTATAAGTTTTTTGCGTAACTCTACAAACGGGGTCAATCATACCAGCACTAATGCATTGGATCCCATCAAAACTCCGCTGTCTAGCGTGCTTGGGCGAGCGTAGTACTAGGATGGGTGACCTACTGGGAAGTCCTCGTGTTGCACCCCTTGTTTTACTTTTTTAAATTATTTGTTTCTGTTATTATTATTTTTTTTTATTTTTTGCGTCTTTGAGGGGAAGGCTCTTTAAGGCGCGCACGCGGTGGCCACCTAACGGAGCTGGGTGAGCACATTTTCGGACTCAAAATCCATCGTTTTGAACTCCAAGCACGCCGTTTCCATCCGTACCCTATACTGAAGGCGTTTTTAAGGACTTTTCGGCTCATTCTATTGCATTTAATCGTTGTATTGTCCGATTTATTTTATTGGGTGGCACGTGGACACGTCTGAGCACCGGATCCCAACACTATGCGGGCCAGTTCAGTTAGACGAGTGAGTCTTATAAGTTTTTTGCTTAACTCTACTAACGGGTGCGATCATACCTGCACTAATGCACCGGATCCCATCAGAATGCTGCAGTCAAGCGCGCTTGGGAGAGAGTAGTACTAGGATGGGTGACCTCCTGCGAAGTCCTCGTGTTGCACCCCTCGTTTTACGTTTTACAATTATTTTTTATATATTATTATTTTTTTTTTTGGGCCGGTGAGGGGAAGGTTCTTTCCAGCGGTGGCCGCCTAGAAGAGCTCGGTAAGTACATTTTCGGGCTCAAAATCCATGGTTTTGACCTCTAGGCACGCCGTTTCCAACTGTATACTACACTGAATGCGTTTTTAAGGAGTTTTCGGCTCATTCTCTTGCATTTGATCGTTGTATTGTCCGTTTTATTTTATTGGGTGGCACGTGGACACGTTTGAGCACTGGATCCCAACACTATGCGGGCCAGTTCAGTTAGACGAGTGAGGCTTATAAATTTTTTGCGTAACTCTACTAACGGATGCGATCATACCAGCACTAATGCACCGGATCCAATCAGAACTCAACAGTCAAGCAAGGTTGGGTGAGAGTAGTACTAGGATGAGTGACCTCTTGGGAAGTCCTCGTGTTGCACCCCTCTTTTTACTTTTTTCAATTATTTTTTTGCTGTTATTATTATTATTATTATTTTTTTGGCGCCGGTGAGAGCAATGCTCTTTTCGGCGCGCACGCGGTGGCCACTTAGCTGAGCTGGTGTGCACGTTTTAGTGCTCAAAATCAATCGTTTTGATCTCCAGGCGCGTGCATTCCCATCCATACTCTATATTGAAAGCGTTTTCAAGGACTTTTCGGCTCATTCTATTGCATTTAATCGTTGTATTGTGTGTTTTATTATATTGGGTGGCACGTGGACACGTCTAAGCATCGGATCCCATCACTATGCGGGCCAGTTTTCTCAGACGAGTGAGGCTTATAAGTTTTTTATGTAACTCTACTAACAGGTGCCATCATACCAGCACTAATGCACCGGATCCAACCAGAACTCCTCAATCAAGAGTGCGCGAGAGTAGTACTAGGATGAGTGACCTCCTGGGAAGTCCGCGTGTTACACCCCTCGTTTTACTTTTTTCAATTATTTTTTTTCGGTTGTTAATATTTTTTTTTTCCGCGTCAGTGAAGGGAAGGCTCTTTTCGGCGCGCACGTGGTTTCCACCTAGCGAAGCTAGGAGAGCACATTTTCGGGCTCAAAATCCATCGTTTTGACCTCCACGCACGCCGTTTCCATCCGTACTCTATACTGAAAGCGTTTTTATGGAGTTTTCGGCTCATTCTTTTGCATTTAATCGTTGTATTGTGCGTTTTATTTTATTGGGTGGCACATGGACACGTCTGAGCATCGGATCCTATCCCTATGCGGGCCAGTTCAGTAAGACGAGTGAGACTTATAAGTTTTTTGTGCAACTCTACAAACGGGTGCGATCATACCAGCACTAATGCATCGGATCCCATCAGAACTCCGTTCTCAAGCGTGTTTGGGCGAGAGTTGTACTAGGATTGGTGAGCTCCTGGGAAGTCCTCGTGTTGCACCCCTCGTTTTACTTTTTTCTTTTTCTTTTTTTTCTGTTATTATTATTCTTTTTTTATTTTTTGCGTCGGTGAGGAGAAGGCTCTTTAAGGCGCGCACGCGGTGGCCTCCTAGCGGAGCTGGGTAAGCACATTTTCGGGCTCAAAATCCATCGTTTTGAACTCCAGGCACGCCGTTTCCATCCGTACTCTACACTGAAAGCGTTTTTAAGGAGTTTTCGGCTCATTCTATTGCATTTAATCGTTGTATTGTGTGTTTTATTTATTGGGTGGCACGTGGACACGTCTGAGCACCGGATCCCATCACTATGCGGGCCAGTTCAGTTAGACGAGTGAGGGTTATAAGTTTTTTGCGTAACTCTACTAAAGGGTGCGATCATCCCAGCACTAATGAACCGGATCCCATCAGAACTCCGCAGTCAAGCGTGCTTGGGCGTGAGTAGTACTAGGATGGGTGACCTCCTGGGAAGTCCCCGTGTTGCACCCCTCGTTTTACTTTTTTCAATTATTTTTTTGCCGTTGTTATTATTATTATTTTATTTTTTGTACCGGTGAGGGGAAGGCCCTTTCCAGCGCGCACGCGATGGCCACCTAGCGGAGCTGGGTGAGCACATTTTCGAGCTCAAAATCCATCGTTTTGACCTCTAGGCACGCGCTTTTCCATCCGTACTCTATTCTGAAAGCGTTTTTAAGGAGTTTTCGCCTCATTCTTTTGCATTTAATTGTTGTATTGTGTTTTTTATTTTATTGGGTGGCTCGTGGACACGTCTGAGCACCGGATCCCATTACTATGCGGGCCAGTTCAGTTAGACGAGTGAGGCTTATAAGGTTTTTGCGTAACACTACTAACAGGTGCGATCATACCAGCACTAATGCACCGGATCCCATTAGAACTCTATAGTTAAGCGTGCTTGGGCGAGAGTAGAACTATTGTGGGTGACCTCCTGGGAAGTCCTCGTGTTTCACCACCCGTTTCACTTTTTTCAATTATTTTCTTGCCGTTTTTATTATTTTTTTTTCTTTTTTGCTCCGGTGGTGGGAACCCTCTTTCCGGCGCGCACGTGGTGCCCACCTAGCGGAGCTGGGTGAACACATTTTTAGACTCAAAATCCATCGTTTTTAACTTCAGGCACGCCGTTTCCATCCGTACTCTTTACTGAAAGCGTTTTTAAGGAGTTTTCGACTGATTCTATTGCATTTAATAGTTATATTGTGCGTTTTATTTTATTGGGTGGCACGTCGACATGTCTGAGCACCGGATGCCATCACTATGCCTGCCAGTTTTCTTAGACGAGTGAGGCTTATAAGTTTTTTGCGTAACTCTACAAACGGGGTCAATCGTACCAGCACTAATGCATTGGATCCCATCAAAACTCCGCTGTCTAGCGTGCTTGGGCGAGGGTAGTACTAGGATGGGTGACCTACTGGGAAGTCCTCGTGTTGCACCCATTGTTTTACTTTTTTAAATTATTTGTTTCTGTTATTATTATTTTTTTTTATTTTTTGCGTCTTTGAGGGGAAGGCTCTTTAAGGCGTGCACGCGGTGGCCACCTAGCGGAGCTGGGTGAGCACATTTTCGGACTCAAAATCCATCGTTTTGAACTCCAAGCACGCCGTTTCCATCCGTACCCTATACTGAAGGCTTTTTTAAGGACTTTTCGGCTCATTCTATTGCATTTAATCGATGTATTGTCCGATTTATTTTATTGGGTGGCACGTGGACACGTCTGAGCACCGGATCCCAACACTATGTGGGCCATTTCAGTTAGACGAGTGAGGCTTATAAGTTTTTTGCGTAACTCTACTAACGGGTGCGATCATACCAGCACTAATGCACCGGATCCCATCAAAACGCTGCAGTCAAGCGCGCTTGGGAGAGAGTAGTACTAGGATGGGTGACCTCCTGCGAAGTCCTCGTGTTGCACCCCTCGTTTTACTTTTTTCAATTATTTTTTATATATTATTATTATTTTTTTTTTTGGGCCGGTGAGGGGAAGGTTCTTTCCAGCGGTGGCCACCTAGCAGAGCTCGGTGAGCACATTTTCGGGCTCAAAATCCATGGTTTTGACCTCTAGGCACGCCGTTTCCATCCTTACTATATACTGAAAGAATTTTTAAGGAATTTTTGGCTCATTCTATTGCATTCAATCGTTGTATTGTGTGTTTTATTTTATTGGGTGCCACGTGGGCACGTCTGAGCACCTGATCCCATCACTATGCAGGCCAGTTCAGTTAGACGAGTGAGGGTTATAAGTTTTTTGCTTAACTCTACTAACAGGTGCGATCATACCATCACTAATGCACCCTATTCCATTTGAAGTCTGCAGTGAAGCGTGCTTAGGCGAGAGTAGTACTTGGATGGGTGACCTCCTGGGATGTCCTCGTGTTGCACCCTCCTTTTCCTTTTTTCAATTATTTTTTTGTTGTTATTTTTATTTTTTGCCCAGCTAGCGGAGCTGGTTGAACACATTTTCGGGCTCGAAATCCGTCGTTTTGAATTCCAAGCACGCTGTTTCCATCCGTACTCTATACAGAAAGCCATTTTAAGGAATTTTCGGCTCATTCTATTGCATTTTATCTTTGTATTGTGCGTTTTATTTTATTGGGTGGCACGTGGACACGTCCGAGCACCAGATCCTGTCACTATGCGGGCCAGTTCAGTTAGACGAGTGAGGCTTATAAGTTTTTTGCGTAACTCTACAAACGGGTTCGATCGTACGAACACTAATGCACCAGATCCTGTCAGAACTCCTCTGTCAAGAGTGTTTGGGCAAGGGTTGAACTAGGATTGGTGAGCTCGCCGGAAGTCCTCGTGTTGCACCCCTCATTTTACTTTTTTCTATTTTTTTCTGTTTTTATTTTATTTTATTTTTTTTTTGCGTCGGTGAGGGGAAGGCTATTTAAGGTGCGCACGCGGTGGCCACCTAGCGGAGCTGGGTGAGCACATTTTTGGGCCTAAAATCCATCTTTTTGAACTCCAGGCACGCCGTTTCCATCCATACTCTATACTGAATGCGTTTTTAAGGAGTTTTCGGCTCATTCTATTGCATTTAATCGTTGTATTGTTTGTTTTATTTTATTGGGTGGAACGTGGACACGTTTGAGCACCGGATCCCAACACTATTCGGGCCAGTTCAGTTAGACGAGTGAGGCTTATAAATTTTTTGCGTAACACTACTAACAGGTGTGATCATACCAACACTAATGCACCAGATCCCATCAGAACTCTATAGTTAAGCGTGCTTGGGCGTGAGTAGTACAAGGATGGGTGACCTCCTAGGAAGTCCTCGTGTTGCACCCCTCGTTTTACATTTTTCAATTATTTTTTTGCCGTTATTATTATTATTATTTTATTTTTTGTGCCGGTGATGGGAACGCTCTTTCCGGCGCGCACGCGATGGCCACCTAGCTGATCTGGGTAAGCACATTTTCGGGCTCAAAATCCATCGTTTTGAACTCCAGGCACGCTGTTTCCATCCGTACTCTATACTGACTGCCTGTTTCCATCCGTACTCTATACTGACTGCCTTTTGACCTCCAGGCAAGCCGTTTCAATCCGTACTCCATACTAAAAGCATTTTTAAGGAGTTTTCGGCTCATTCTAATGCATTTAATCGTTGTATTGTGTGTTTTATTTTATTGGGTGGCACATGGACACATCTGAGCACCGGATCGCAACACTATGCGGGCTAGTTCAGTTAGACGAGTTAGGCTTATAGGTTTTTTGTGTAACTTTACTAACTGTTGCGATCGTACCAGCACTAATGCGCCGAATCCCATCAGAACTCAGCAGTTAAGCGAGATTGGGCGAGAGTTGTACTAGGACGGGTTAACTCCTGGGAAGTCCTCGTGTTGCACCCCTCGTTTTACTTTTTTCAATTATTTTTTTGCCGTTATAATTATTATTTTTTGCGCCAGTGAGGGAAAGGCTCTTTCTGGTTCAAAATCCATCGTTTTGACCTCCAGGAACGCCGTTTCCTTCCGTACTCTATACAGAAAGCGTTTTTAAGGAGTTTTCGGCTTATTCTATTGCATTTAAACGTTGTAATGTGTGTTTTATTTTATTGGGTGGCACGTCGCCACGTCCGTGCACCGGATCCCTTCACTATGCGGGCCAATTCAGTTAGACAAGTGAGGCTTATACTTTTTTTGCATAACTTTACTAATGGGTGCGATCATACCAGTACTATTGCCCTGGATCCCATCAGAACTCTGCTATAAAGCGTGTTTGGGCAAGAGTTGTACTAGGATTGGTGAGCTCCTGGGAAGTTCTTATGTTGCACCCGTCGTTTTACTTTTTCCTATTTTTTTCTGTAATTATTATTATTATTATTTTTTTGAGTCGATGAGCGGAAGGCACTTTAAGGCGCGCACGCGGTAGCAACCTAGCGGAGCTAGGTGAGCACATTTTCAGGCTTAAAATCCATCGTTTTGAACTCCGAGCACGCCGTTTCCATCCGTACTCTATACTGAAAGCGTTTTTATGGAGTTTTCGGCTCATTCTATTGCATTTAATCGTTGTATTGTGCGTTTTATTTTATTGGGTGGCACATGGACACGTCTGAGCACCGGATCCCATCACTATGCGGGCCAGTTCAGTAAGACGAGTGAGGCTTATATGTTTTTTGTGTAACTCTACAAACGGGTGCGACATACCAGCACTAATGCATTGGATCCCATCAGAACTCCGCTGTCAAGCTTTTTTGGGTGAGAGTTGTACTAGGATTGGTGAGCTCCTGGGAAGTCCTCGTGTTGCACCCCTCGCTTTACTTTTTTCTATTTTTTTTTTCAGTTATTATTATTATTATTATTATTATTTTTTTTTTGCAATGGTGAGGGGAAGGATCTTTAAGCCGCGCACGCTGTGGCCACCTAGCGGAGCAGGGTGAGCACATTTTCGGGCTCAAAATCCATCGTTTTGAACTCTGGGCACGCCGTTTCCAACCGTACTCTATACTAAAACCGTTTTTACGGAGTTTTCGGCTCATTCTATTGCATTCAATCGTTGTATTGTGCGTTATATTTTATTGGGTAGCACGTGGACACGTATGAGCACCGGATCCCATTGCTATGCGGGCCAGTTCTGTTAGACGAGTGAGGCTTATAGGTTTTTTGCTTAACTTTACTAACGGGTGCGATCATACCAGCACTAATGCACCGTATCTCATCAGAACTCCGCTGTCAAGTGTTTTTGGGCGAGAGTTGTACTAGGATTGGTGAGCTCCTGGGAAGTCCTCGTGTTGCACCCCTCGTTTTACTTTTTTCTATTTTTTTTTCAGTTATTATTATTATTATTTTTTTTTTACAATGGTGAGGGGAAGGCTCTTTAAGCCGCGCACGCTGTGGCCACCAAGCGGAGCAGGGTGAGCACATTTTCGGGCTCAAAATCCATCGTTTTGAACTCTGGGCACGCCGTTTCCATCCGTACTCTATACTGAAAGCGGTTTTATGGAGTTTTCGGCTCATTCTTTTGCATTTAATCGTTGTATTGTGCGTTTTATTTTATTGGGTGGCACGTGGACACTTCTGAGCACCGGATCCCATCACTATGCGGGCCAGTTCAGTAAGACGAGTGAGGCTTATATGTTTTTTGTGTAACTCTACAAACGGGTGCGATCATAACAGCACTAATGCATCGGATCCCATCAGAACTCCGTTGTCAAGCGTGTTTGGGCAAGAGTTGTACTATGATTGGTGAGCTCCTGGGAAGTCCTCGTGTTGCACCCCTCGTTTTACTTTTTTCTTTTTCTTTTTTCTGTTATTATTATTCTTTTTTTACTTTTTGCGTCGGTGTGGAGAAGGCTCTTTAAGGCGCGCACGCGGTGGCCTTCTAGTGGAGCTGGGTGAGCACATTTTGGGCTCAAAATCCATCGTTTTGAACTCCAGGCACGCCGTTTCCATCCGTACTCTATACTGAAAGCGTTTTTAAGAAGTTTTCGGCTCATTCTATTGCATTTAATCGTTGTATTTTACATTTTATTTTATTGGGTGGCACGTGGACACGTTTGAGCTCCGGATCCCATCACTATGCGGGCCAGTTCAGTTAGACGAGTGAGGCTTATAAGTTTTTTGTGTAACTCTACAAACGGGATCGATCATACCAGCACTAATGCACCAGATCCCATCAGAACTCCGCTGTCAAGCGTGCTTGGGCGAGAGTAGTACTAGGATGGGTGACCTCCTGGGAAGCCCTCGTGTTCCACCCCTTGTTTTACTTTTTTCAATTATTTGTTTCTGTTATTATTATTTTTTTTTTATTTTTTGCGTCGGTGAGGGGAAGGCCCATTAAGGTGCGCACGCGGTGGCCACCTAGCGGAGCTGGGTGAGCACATTTTCGAACTCAAAATCCATCGTTTTGAACTCCAGGCACGCCGTTTCCATCCGTACCCTATACTGAAAGCGTTTTTAAGGAGTTTTTGGCTCATTCTATTGCATTTAATAGTTGTATTGTGTGTTTTATTTTATTGGGAGGCACGTGGACATGTTTGAGCACCGGATCCCATCACCATGCGGGCCAGTTCAGTTAGACGAGTGAGGCTTATAAGTTTTTTGCGTAACTCTACTAACGGGTGCGATCATACCAGCACTATTACACCGGATCCTATCAAAACCCCGCAGTTAAGCATGCCTGAACGAGAGTAGTACTAGGATGGGTGACCTCCTGGGAAGTCCTCTTGTTGCTCCCAACTCTTTTTAATTTATTTTTTGTGCCGGTGAGGGGTAGGCACTTTCTGGTTCGCACGCGGTGGCCACCTAGCGGTGCTGGCGACAAAATTTTCTGGCTCAAAATCCATCGTTTTGACCTCCAAGCACGCCATTTCAATCCATACTCTATACTAAAAGCATTTTTAAGGAGTTTTTGGCTCATTCTATTGCATTTAATCGTTGTATTGTGTGTTTTATTTTATTGGGTGGCTCGTGGACACGTCTGAGCACCGGATCCCATTACTATGCGGGCCAGTTCAGTTAGAGAAGTGAGGCTTATAAGTTTTTTGCGTAACACTACTAACTGGTGCGATCATACCAGGACTAATGCAGCGGATCGCATCAGAACTCTATAGTTAAGCGTTTCTGGGTGAGAGTAGAACTAAGATGGGTAACCTTCTGGGAAGTCCTCGTGTTTCACCCCTCGTTTCACTTTTTTCAATTATTTTTTTGCCGTTTTTATTATTTTTTTTTCTTTTTTGCTCCGGTGATGGGAACGCTCTTTCCGGCGCGCACATGGTGGCCACCTAGTGAATCTGGGTGAGCACATTTTCGGGTTCAAAATCCATCGTTTTGACCTCTAGGCACACCGTTTCCAACAGTACTCTATAATGAAACCGTTTTTACGGAGTTTTCGGCACATTCTATTGCATTCAATCGTTGTATTGTGCGTTATATTTTATTGGGTAGCACGTAGACACGTCTGAGCACCGGATCCCATCGCTATGCGGGCCAGTTCTGTTAGACGAGTGAGGCTTATAGGTTTTTTGCGTAACTTTACTAACGGGTGCGATCATGCCAGCACTATTGCACCGGATCTCATCAGAACTCCGCTGTCAAGCGTTTTTGGGCGAGAGTTGTACTAGGATTGGTGAGCTCCAGGGAAGTCCTCGTGTTGCACCCCTCGTTTTACTTTTTTCTATTTTTTCAGTTATTATTATTATTATTTTTTTTTTTTTGCGTCGGTGAGGGGAAGGCTCTTTAAGCCGTGCACACGGTGGCCACCTAGCGGAGCAGGGTGAGCACATTTTCGGGCTCAAAATCCATCGTTTTGAACTCCGGGCACGCCGTTTCCATCCGTACTCTATACTGAAAGCGGTTTTATGGAGTTTTCGGCTCATTCTTTTGCTTTTAATCGTTGTATTGTGTGTTTTATTTTATTGTGTGGCACGTCGACACGTCTGAGCACCAGATCCCATCACTATGCGGGCCAGTTCAGTAAGACGAGTGAGGCTTATAAGTTTTTTGTGTAACTCTACAAACGGGGTCGATCATACCAGCACTAATGCATCGGATCCCATCAAAACTCCGTTGTCAAGCGTGTTTGGACGAGAGCTGTACTAGGATTGGTGAGCTCCTGGGAAGTCCTCGTGTTGTACCCCTCGTTTTACTTTTTTCTATTTTTTTTCTGTTATTATTAATCTTTTTTTATTTTTTGCGTCAGTGAGGGGAAGGCTCTTTAAGGCGCGAACGCGGTGGCCACCTAGCGGAGCTGGGTGAGCACATTTTCGGGCTCAAAATCAATCGTTTTGAACTCCAGGCACGCCGTTCCCATCCGTACTCTATACTGAAAGCGTTTTTAAGGAGTTTTCGGCTCATTCTATTGCATTTAATCGTTGTATTGTGCGTTTTATTTTATTGGGTGGCACGTGGACACGTTTGAGCTCTGGATCCCATCACTATGCGGGCCAGTTCAGTAAGACGAGTGAGGCTTATAAGTTTTTTGCGTAACTCTACAAACGGGGTCGATCATACCAGCACTTATGCACCGGATCCCATCTGAACCCCGCTGTCTAGCGTGCTTGGACGAGAGTAGTACTAGGATGGGTGACCTCCTAGGAAGTCCTCTTGTTGCACCCCTTGTTTTACTTTTTTGAATTATTTTTTTGCCGTTATAATTATTATTTTTTTATTTTTTGCGTCGGTGTGGGGAAGGCTCTTTAAGGCACGCAAGCGGTGGCCACCTAGCGAAGCTGGGTGAGTACATTTTTCGGACTCAAAATCCATCGTTTGGAACTCCAGGCACGCCGTTCCCATCCGTACCCTATACTGAAAGCGTTTTTAAGGAGTTTTCGGCTCATTCTATTGCATTTAATCGTTGTATTGTCCGTTTTATTTTATTGGGTGGCACGTGGACACGTCTGAGCACCGGATCCCAACACTATGCGGGCCAATTCAGTTAGACGAGTGAGGCTTATAAGTTTTTTGCGTAACTCCACTAACGGGTGCAATCATACCAGCACTAATGCACCAGATCCCATCAGAATGCTGCAGTCAAGCGCACTTGGGCTAGAGTAGTGCTAGGATGGGTGACCTCCTGGAAGTCCTCGTGTTGCACCCCTCGTTTTACTTTTTTCAATTATTGTTTAGATATTATTATTTTTTTTTTTGGGCCGATGATTTGAAGGTTCTTTCCAGCGTGCACGCGGTGGCCACCTAGCAGAGCTCGGTGAGCACATTTTCCGACTCAAAATCCATGGTTTTGACCTCTAGGCACGCCGTTTCCATCCGAACTCTATACTGAAAGCGTTTTTATGGAATTTTTGGCTCATTCTATTGCATTCAATCGTTGTATTGTGTGTTTTATTTTATTGGGTGCCATGTGGACACATCTGAGCACCGGATCCCATCACTATGCAGGCCAGTTCAGTTAGACGAGTGAGGGTTATAAGTTTTTTCTTAACTCTACTAACGAGTGCGATCATACCAGCACTAATGCACCCGATTCCATTTGAAGTCTGCAGTGAAGCGTGCTTGGGCAAGAGTAGTACTTGGATGGGTGACCTCCTGGAAGTCCTCGTATTGCACCCTCGTTTTCCTTTTTTCAATTATTTTTTTGTTGTTATTATTATTTTTTATTATTTTTTGGCGCGCACGCGGTGGCTACCTAGCTGAGCTGGTGTGCACATTTTAGGGTTCAAAATCCATCGTTTTCATCTCCAGGCACGTGCATTTCCATCCGTACTCTATATTGAAAGCGTTTTCAAGGACTTTTTGGCTCATTCTATTGCATTTAAGCCTTGTATTGTGTGTTTTATTTTATTGGGTGGCACTTGGACACATCTAAGCACCGGATCCCATCACTATGCGGACCAGTTTTCTTAGACGAGTGAGGCTTACAAGTTTTTTATGTAACTCTACTAACAGGTGCCATCATACCAGCACTAATGCACCGAATCCAATCAGAACTCCTCAGTCAAGAGTGCGCAAGAGTAGTACTAGGATGAGTGACCTCTTGGGAAGTCCATGTGTTGCACCCCTCGTTTTACTTTTTTCAATTATTTTTTTTCTGTTGTTAATATTTTTTTTTTCTGCGCCATTGAAGGGAAGGCTCTTTCCGGCGCGCACGTGGTTTCCACCTAGCGGAGCTAGGTGAGCACATTTTCGGGCTCAAAATCCATCGTTTTGACCTCCACACACGCTGTTTCCATTCGTACACTATACTGAAAGCGTTTTTAAAGAGTTTTTGGCTCATTCTATTGCATTTAATCGTTGTATTGTGTGTTTTATTTTATTGAGTGCTACATGGACACGTCTGAGCACCGGATCCCATCACTATGCGTACCAGTTCAGTTAGATGAGTGGAGCTTATAAGTGTTTTGCGTAACTCTACTAACGGGTGCGATCATACCTGCACTAATGCACCAGATCCCATCAGAAAGCTGCAGTCAAGCGCGCTTTGGCGAAAGTGGTGCTCGGATGGGTGACCTCCTGGAAAGTCCTCGTGTTGCACCCCTCGTTTTACTTTTTTCTATTTTTTTTCTGTTATTATTATTTTTTGCGTCGGTGAGGGGAAGGCTATTTAAGCCGCGCACGCGGTGGCCACCTAGCGGAGCTGGGTGAGCACATTTTCGGGCTCAAAATCCATCGTTTTGAACTCCAGGCACGCCGTTTCCATCCGTACTCTTTACTGAAAGCGTTTTTAAGGAGTTTTCGGCTGATTCTATTGCATTTAATCCATGTATTGTGCGTTTTATTTTATTGGGTGGCACGTGGACACGTCTGAGCCCCGGATCCCATCACTATGCGTGCCAGTTTTCTTAGACGAGTGAGGCTTATAAGTTTTTTGCGTAACTCTACAAACGGGGTCAATCATACCAGCACTAATGCATCGGATCCCATCAAAACTCCGCTGTCTAGCGTGCTTGGGCGAGAGTAGTACTAGGATGGGTGACCTCCAGGGAAGTCCTCGTGTTGCACCCCTTGTTTTACTTTTTTCAATTATTTGTTTCTGTTATTATTATTATTTTTTTTTATTTTTTGCGTCGGTGAGGGGAAGGCTCTTTAAGGCGCGCATGCGGTGGCCATCTAGCGGAGCTGGGTGAGCACATTTTCGGACTCAAAATCCATCGTTTTGAACTCCAAGCACACCGTTTCCATCCATACCCTATACTGAAGGCGTTTTTAAGGACTTTTCGGCTCATTCTATTGCATTTAATCGTTGTATTGTCCGGTTTATTTTATTGGGTGGCACTTGGACACGTCTGAGCACCGGATCCCAACACTATGTGGGCCAGTTCAGTTAGACGAGTGAGGCTTATAAGTTTTTTGCGTAACTCTACTAACGGGTGTGATCATACTTGCACTAATGCACCGGATCCCATCAGAACGCTGCAGTCAAGCACGCTTGGGAGAGAGTAGTACTAGGCTGGGTGACCTCCTGGGAAGTCCTCGTGTTGCACCCCTCGTTTTACTTTTTTCAATTATTTTTTATATATTATTATTTTTATTTTTATTTTTATTTTTTGGGCCGGTGAAGGGAAGGTTCTTTCCAGCGGTGCCCACCTAGCAGAGCTCGGTGAGCACATTTTCGGGCTCAAAATCCATAGTTTTGACCTCTAGGAACACCGTTTCCATCCGTACTCTATACTGAAAGCATTTTTAAGGAATTTTTGGCTCATTCTATTGCATTCAATCGTTGTATTGTGTGTTTTATTTTATTGGGTGCCACGTGGACACGTCTGAGCACCGGATCCCATCATTATTCAGGTCAGTTCAGTTAGACGAGTAAAGGTTATAAGTTTTTTGCTTAACTCTACTAACGGGTGCGATCATACCAGCACTAATGCACCCTATTCCATTTGAAGTCTGCAGTGAAGCGTGCTTGGGCGAGAGTAGTACTTAGATGGGTGACCTCCTGGGAAGTCCTCGTATTGCACCCTCGTTTTCTTTTTTTAAATTATTTTTTTGCTGTTATTATTATTTTTTTTATTTTTTGCACCAGTGAGGGGAAGTCCATTTCCGGCGCGCACGCGGTGGCCACCTAGCAGAGCTGGGTGAACACATTTTCGGTCTCGAAATCCGTCGTTTTGAATTCCAAGCACGCCGTTTCCATCCGTACTCTATACAGAAAGCCATTTTAAGGAATTTTCGGCTCATTCTATTGCATTTAATCTTTGTATTGTGCGTTTTATTTTATTGGGTGGCACGTGTACACGTCCGAGCACCAGATCCTGTCACTATGCGGGCCAGTTCAGTTAGACGAGTGAGGCTTATAAGTTTTTTGCGTAAATCTACAAACTAGTTCGATCGTACCAACACTAATGCACCAGATCCCGTCAAAACTCCGCTGTCAAGAGTGTTTGGGCAAGGGTTGTACTAGGATTGGTGAGCTCGCCGGAAGTCCTCGTGTAACACCCCTCATTTTACTTTTTTCTTTTTTTTTTTCTTTTTTTTTTTCTTTTTTTTTTTTTCTTTTTGCGTCGATGAGGGTAAGGCTATTTAAGGCGCGCACGCGGTGGCCACCTAGCGGAGCTGGGTGAGCACATTTTTGGGCTCAAAATCCATCGTTTTGAACTCCAGGCACGCCATTTCCATCCGTACTCTATACTGAATGCGTTTTTAAGGAGTTTTCGGCTCATTCTATTGCATTTAATTGTTGTATTGTCCGTTTTATTTTATTGGGTGGCACGTGGACACGTTTGAGCACCGGATCCCAACACTATGCGGGCCAGTTCAGTTAGTCGAGTGAGGCTTATAAATTTTTTGCGTAACTCTACTAACGAATACGATCATACCAGCACTAATGCACCGGATCCAATCAGAACTCCGCAGTCAAGCGTGGTTGGGTGAGAGTAGTACTAGGATGAGTGACCTCTTGGGAAGTCCTCGTGTTGCACCCCTCGTTTTACTTTTTTCAATTATTTTTTTGCTGTTATTATTATTATTATTTTTTTTTTTGGCGCCGGTGAGGGCAATACTCTTTCCGGGGCGCACGCAGTGGCCACCTAGCTGAGCTGGTGTGCACATTTTAGGGCTCAAAATCCATCGTTTTGATCTCCAGGAGCGTGCATTTCCATCCGTACTCTATATTAAAAGCGTTTTCAAGGACTTTTTGGCTCATTCTATTGCATTTAATCGTTGTATTGTGTGTTTTATTTTATTGGGTGGCACGTGGACACGTCTAAGCACTGGATCCCATCACTATGCGGGCAAGTTTTCTTAGACGAGTGAGGCTTATAAGTTTTTTATGTAACTCTACTAACAGGTGCCATCATACCAGCACTAATGCATCGGATCCAAACAGAACTCCTCAGTCAAGAGTGCGCGAGAGTAGTACTAGGATGAGTGACCACCTGGGAAGTCCGCGTGTTGCACCCCTCGTTTTACTTTTTTCAATTATTTTTTTTCTGTTATTAATATTTTTTTTTCTGCGCCAGTGAAGGGAAGTCTCTTTTCGGCGCGCATGCGGTTCCACCTAGCGGAGCTAGGTGAGCACATTTTCGGGTTCAAAATCCATCGTTTTGACCTCTACGCATGCCGTTTCCATCCGTACTCTATACTGAAAGCGTTTTTATGGAGTTTTCGGGTCATTCTATTGCATTTAATCGTTGTATTGTGCATTTTATTTTATTGGGTGGCACATGGACACGTCTGAGCACTGGATGAAAGGTGTACCCCAGCTCAGGGGCCGAATGATGGGTGTGGATGTCAGAATTGCCTTCAAGGCCCCAAATGCCTTCTTGCAATCATCATCAAAAATAAAAGGGGCCTCCTTCACCAATAATTTGCACAGGGGCCGGGCGATCTTGCTGAAATCCTGGATGAATCGCCGATAAAATCCTGCATGGCCCAGAAAAGAGCGAACCTCTTTCACCGTTCGTGGGGGTGGAAGGTTGGATATCAGATCCACCTTCGCCTTGTCTACCTCTATCCCCCGACGAGAGATGACGTGGCCGAGCACAATTCCTTGTTGTACCATAAAGTGGCACTTCTCCCAATTGAGTACCAGGTTCTTCTCTTTACACCACTCCAAGACTAACGTGAGGTGGTGCAAACACTCCTCAAAAGATGACCTAAAAACCGAGAAGTCGTCCATAAATACCTCCAGGAAACGCTCCACCATATCAGAAAAGATGCTGATCATGAACCGCTGAAAAGTAGCTGGTGCATTGCATAAGCCAAAGGGCATGCGTCGGTAGGCAAACGTCCCGAATGGACAAGTGAAGGTCGTCTTCTCTTGGTCTTCAGGGTCCACAGGGACCTGGTTATATCCAGAATAACCATCCAAAAAACAGTAATACTCGTGCCCGGCCAACCGCTCCACCATTTGATCAATGAACGGAAGAGGAAAGTGATCTTTCCTGGTGGCGGTGTTCAGCTTACGGTAGTCGATGCAGACTCTCCATCCAGACTGTACTCGAGTTGGGACCAACTCGCCTTCCTTGTTCTGCACGATCGTTACTCCAGCTTGCTTGGGCACTACATGAATGGGGCTCACCCATTTGCTGTCAGAGATGGGGTAGATGATGCCAGCATCCAACAACTTGATTACTTCTCCTCTGACGACTTCCTGCATGGTCGGGTTGAGCCTTCTCTGTGGCTCCCTCGATGGTTTGGTGTCTTCCTCCAAGTGTATCCTGTGCATCACCACCGAGGGGCTGATTCCCTTAATATCTTCAATGGTCCAGCCTATAGCTTCCTTATGCTCTCTCAAGACATCTAACAACCTCTCCTCCTGAGCGGTGTGAAGATCTGAAGCTATGATCACAGGCAAAGTCTCTGCTGGACCCAGGAACTTATACTTGAGATTGTCTGGTAGGGGCTTAAGTTCCTTCTTTGGAGGCTCAGGTACTGCTGCCTCCTCTTCCTTTTTGCTCTCTAGAGGAGCAAACTCCAAAACAGCATTTGCTTGCTCAAGCATTACATCCAAGTCCAGATCCTCTCCGAACTGAGCAAAGCATGCCTCCAAGGGGTCTTTGGTGCTTGATTCTTCCTATATGATCTCCTCAATCAAGCAGGCACTTCCGATCTCATCACATTCCCTCGGCCTTTTGCTAATATCAAAGATGTTCAGCTCCACTGTCATATTGCCGAAGGAGATCTTCATTACCCCCGTCCTACAGTTGATCAAGGCGTTAGCCGTGGCTAAGAATGGTCGCCCGAGGATCACCGGTATTTGAAATCCAACGTTCTGTACCGGCTCATTGTCAAGCACTATAAAGTCCACGGGGAAATAAAACTTGTCCACCTTAATCAAAACATCCTCCACTATTCCCCGTGGTATCTTAACTGACCGGTTAGCTAGCTGCAGTGTCATGGAGGTGGGCTTCAATTCTCCTAACCCCAATTGCAGGTAAACTGAATAGGGCAGGAGATTGACACTGGCTCCAAGGTTTAGCAGTGCCTTCTCAATGTGGCTGATGCCTATTGTACAGGAAATGGTAGGACATCCGGGGTCCTTATACTTGATAGGCAGCCTACATTGGAGGATTGAGCTGACTTGCTCGGTCAAGCAAACTTTTTTCGGGACATTGGTTTTCCGCTTTATAGTTACCAAATCCTTCAAGAATTTAGCGTAAGACAGCACTTGCTGGATGGCATCCAAGAACGGGATGTTGATCTGCACTTGTTTGAACACCTCCAGAATGTCCTCGAACTTTCCTCCCTTCTTTGGCGCGAGAAGTCTATCAGGGAATGGCGCCTTAGGTATGAACGACCTAGGAGGAGTCTCTATGGTCGGAGCTAGTGTAGATGGCTCGGCATCTCTCTTCTCTACGCTCTTGCTTCCTTGTCCTTCTTGTGCAGCAGGGTTCTCCTCAGGGTGAACCACTTGGTTGTCTACTTGTTTCCCTAACCTCAGTGTGACAACGGCTTGCACATGCTCAAGCCCATTCACTGCATTTGACGAACTTCCCTCCTAGAATTGCAACTTTGGATTTGGCACAGGCTGACTACGAAGCTTTCCCTTCTCTCTCTCCCCCAGGTGACTAGCAACTTGCCCGATTTGGGTCTCCATCTTGGCAATAGCTTGAGTGTTCACCATGGTAGCATTCTTCACGTCATTGATGGATTGGCCTGTAACCTGGATGAAAGCCTTAAGAGTGTCTTCCAAAGAAGACTGTGAAGAAGAGGCAGGGGCTTGAGTAGGGGCTTGGTATGATGGTGCTAGCTGGGATGGACGGCTTTGATGGTGAATCGGCTGATGAAATCCATGGGGGTATTAAGTATGGGATTGGTGAGGAACTCCCCCTTAAGCCATAGGCTGGTTCTGCTTCCAAGAAAAGTTAGGGTGGTTCCGCCACCCTGGATTGTACGATTCGGAGAAAAGTCCATTGGCTTGCTTCCTATAGTCGTTGAAAGCGTTCACTTGCTCCATTGGTGACTCGACAAAAGCCGGCAATGATGGGCAAGTCTGTGCTACGTGCATGGGACTAGCACAGATGGAACAGCAGTCAACATGGAATGGATTGGCAGCATTCATGGATTTGCTAACAACTAGGGCTTCGACCTTTTTGGTGAGGGCATCTATCTTCATTTTTAATTCTATATCCTCCTTAACCTCCTAGATGCCTCCCTTCTTCTGAATGCGAGCAGCTTTATCTCGACAGCTTGAAAAATCCCACTGTTGGGAATTGTCGGATAACTGATCTAAGGTCCTATACGCCTCCTCTCCCGTCAAACTCGATCATGCTACGGTTGGATTGAGTTAATCCTTGATAAAAAAATTGCACGAGTCTCCATTTCTCGTATCCATGTGGAGGGAACTTAATCAGCATATCTTGAAATCTCTCCCAACTCTCAGAAAATTTCTCATCTTCCTCTTGAGTAAATATCTCCTTCCTACACTCATTGACTTTGGACATGGGGAAGAATTTGTTGTAGAACTTGTTTAGCAAGTTCTCCCAAGAAGTGATGGAACCAAGCATGTTTGAATCCAACCATGCCTTGGCTCTATCATGGAGTGAGAAAGGAAAAAGCCTAAGATGCACAGACTCTTCAGAAAAATTTTGAAATTTGAAGGTGGCACAGATGTCTTTGAATTTCTTCACATGGCTATAAGGATTTTCGAGGTCCAAGCCATGGAATGCGGGTAGGATTTGGATGACATGAGGCTTGAGGTCAAAATGAGTGGCATTGGTTGGGGGTAACACGATACATGAAGGAGAATTTGTTGCAACGGGTGCAAACAAATCCCTAAGTGTCCTAGTATGATCAACGTTTTCTCCCCGATTCCTCTCATTTTCATTCGCATGCATGTTATCTCCCATCTCAACAGAATTTCTAAGACTTCTCCTAAGAGTTCTTTCAATTTCGGGATCTAAAGATGTCAAGTCTAGGTTCAATGATCTTCTACCAAGCATACACCAAGCATACACAAATGTTTAACCAAAAGACAAACAAACAAAAATAAAGAAAAGAATTTGCTAATGGGGAACAAAGTTCTCCAAAATACAATCTAGGCTAGTTCTCAGGTAGGTGAGGGGGGTCACACTGGACACACTTAAATCCCAAGACCTTTCCTTGCCAGAATTCACCTTGTCATTGCCTTTAGATAGCTAAGTAGACCCACACTAGCAAGAAATGTTTTTTTTTTTTTTTTAAAATCAAAGAAAAATAACACAACTAAGATAAAATGTAAAGACTAACACAAATGCATACAATTTACACAAAGATAGTAGCAATAGTAAAAATAATAATACTTACAAGTTGGGACCAAAAAGAATTTTTGGTGAAAATTTCTGCTACTGATCTTATCCAGGAACTGCCTTCTGAGTTGAGGTCGATTGATCTGATGTACTGGTCGATCGATCGAACTTTTATTCGATCGATCGAATATTTGAAATTTTGCGGGGCCAGGAACAGAAACAGAAATAGAACAGAAAATCTCTTTTTTTTTCTTTTTTTTAGAACAGAATAAAACAAATTGAGGGTAAAATGAAACACAAACTACACAAAATTTGAACTAAATTATAATGAACTAAAAGAAAATTAAACAAACAGCAAAATACTATTAAACAGAAACAAATTATGAACAAAAAATGAACAAAATGGACTAAAAGAAGTACTGGAACAGAGATACTCACCTAGTTCTGAGCTGCTGTTGTGCAGAAAGTTCGCTCGATCGAAGTATATTTCGATCGATCGAATATTTTTTTCGATCGATCGACTTTATATGAGGCAGATGCTAACTCGATCGATCGAAACTCGATCAATCGAATTTATTTTCGATCGATCGATTCTTCAGGGCACCCAGTAAGTTGCAAAAGCTGCAGAACAGATCCGGGAAAAACAAAGAAAGGACTTTAGAATGCAGAACAGAAGCTAAACAACAGGAAAATGAAACAAAAATCTATTTAACTAGTAGAAAAAAAAATCAATCAAACAAAAACCAATTTTTGAACCGATTTCCCCGGCAACGGCCCCAAAAACTTGATGTGTGTTTTAAAGAGTACTCGCAAGCGAACGAATCGTTTGCAATATAGTGTGTGCAAGTGCGAGGTCGAATCCACAAGGAAATGGTCAAATATTGGTGTCTTGTTTAATCAACCTCATTTTAACCTAGTTCCAAAGGTTTGAGGATTGATTACAGAACAAAAGACTAAATAAAAGAGATGGAATGAAATATGCAAATTAAAAGGAACTAAGGCTAAGGAATCCACCCAACCAAATCCAACAACTCACACTCTTGGTTTCCACTTGAACACCCAAAGAACATTAAGCTTAGGGTGTCATTCAAGTTTCTCAACCATAAACCCTAGAACTATTAAATGAATCCAACACAAAGACAAATCACAAAGAGTACCAATTTGAAATCAAATCATCCAATGTATCATTCAATCACAATGGATATCATCATTCAAACCGATAAAACAATGTATCCATCGGTTGAAACACATCAAATGTCCTATTTCCACCACTAACCACATTCATTGCAAAAGATAAAGCATTAAATGAATGGAACTTGAACAACAAATATGATATATCATTAAATATGCAAGTGGTACAACAAGAGTGTGAGTGTCATCAGTGGAAAGGTTTCATCCTCAACCTTAGTTGAGGTTACTAGCCTTCCATGACTAAGAACACCACAAGAAAATGAAGAACAACCATGGAAATAAAAGAAAATCTTTACAAATAGGAAGTGTCTGAGAACAAAAGCTACTGAAATACACTACAAAATGCACGAAATTAAACCTATCTACTGTTCTCTCCCTCTTCCTACAAGGAGGCATGGCTATGGCTTTTATAGAAGAAAACTTAGAAACCCATGTAGAATGACTCCTCTACCCTCCTCTAGGGTTCCTCTCTTGCTAGAGACAACCAAGAACACGAAACCAGCGTGTTCTGCTGTGAAAATCAGAGGGAGAGCTGCTTTTTGTCATGGAGGAGCTTCTAATTGGGCGTTCTGGCGCGCTCTGCAAAAGCAGGTTCTGGGAAATTTCGATCGATCGACTTCGGGCAAAGTTTCGATCGATCGATTTTTAAGTTCGATCGATCGACTTTTCAGGACCTCCGAATTTCCAGTCATTTCCTTATGACGTTTGCCATTCCTCTCTTATTGACCTACAGAAACAGAAAAACACAAAAACTAACCAAAACATCAGAAAATAACAAGGCTAAAGGTCTAACTAGTGCAAATCAAGGGGTCCAAATACACAATATTTGGCACTCATCACGGAGCTAGGTGAGCACATTTTCGGGCTCAAAATCCATCGTTTTGACCTCCACGCACGCCGTTTCCATCCGTACTCTATACTGAAAGCATTTTTAAAGAGTTTTCGGCTCATTCTATTGCATTTAATCATTGTATTGTGTGTTTTATTTTATTGGGTACTACGTGGACACGTCTGAGCACCGGATCCCATCACTATGCGGGCCAGTTCAGTTAGATGAGTGGAGCTTATAAGTTTTTTGCGTAACTCTACTAACGGGTGCGATCATACCTGCACTAATGCACCGGATCCCATCAGAACGCTGCAGTCAAGCGCGCTTGGGCGAGAGTAGTGCTCGGATGGGTGACCTCCTGGAAAGTCCTCGTGTTGCACCCCTCGTTTTACTTTTTTCTATTTTTTTTCTGTTATTCTTATTTTTTATTTTTTTTTTGCGTCGGTGAGGGGAAGGCTATTTAAGCCACGCACGCGATGGCCACCTAGCGGAGCTGGGTGAGCACATTTTCAGGCTCAAAATCCATCGTTTTGAACTCCAGGCATGCCGTTTCCATCCGTACTCTTTACTGAAAGCGTTTTTAAGGAGTTTTCGGCTGATTCTATTGCATTTAATCGTTGTATTGTGTGTTTTGTTTTATTGGGTGGCACGTGGACACGTCTGAGCACCGGATCCCATCACTATGCGTGCCAGTTTTCTTAGACAAGTGAGGCTTATAAGTTTTTTATGTAACTCTACTAACAGGTGCAATCATACAAGTACTAAAGCACCGGATCCAATCAGAACTCCTCAGTCAAGAGTGCTTGGGCGAGAGTAGTACTAGGATGAGTTAGCTCCTGGGAAGTCCTCGTGTTACACCCCTCGTTTTACTTTTCTCAATTATTTTTTTTCTGCTATTATTATTATTTTTTTTTTGCACCGGTGAAGGGAAGGCTCTTTCCGGCGCCCACGCGGTGGCCACCTAGCGGAGCTGGGTGAGCACATTTTCGGGCTCAAAATCCATCGTTTTGACCTCCAGGAACGCTGTTTCCATCCGTACTCAATATTGAATGCGTTTTAAAGTGTTTTCGGCTCATTCTATTGCATTTAATCGCTGTATTGTGTGTTTTATTTTATTGGGTGCTACGTGGACACGTCTAAGCACCGGATCCCATCACTATGCGGGCCAGTTCTGTTAGACGAGTGAGGCTTATAAGTTTTTTGCGTAACACTAATATCGGGTGTGATCAAACCAGCACTAATGCACCGGATTCCATTAGAAGTTCGCAGTGAAGCGTGCTTGGGCGAGAGTAGTACTAGGATGGGTGACCTCCTGGGAAGTCCTCGTGTTACACCCATCGTTTTCCTTTTTTCAATTATTTTCTTGCTGTTATTATTAATTTTTTTTAATTTTTGCGCCGGTGAAAGGAAGGCTCTTTTCGGCACGCACGCGGCGGCCACCTAGTGGAGCTGAGTGAGCACATTTTCGGGATCAAAATCCATTGTTTTGACCTCCAAGCACGCCGTTTCCATCCGTACTCTATACTGAGAGCCTTTTTAAGGAGTTTTCGGCTCATTCTATTGCATTTAATCATTGTATTGTGTGTTTTATTTTATTGGGTGGCACGTGGACACGTCTAAGCACCGGATCCCATCACTATGCGGGTCAGATCGGTTAGACTAGTGGAGCTTATAAGTTTTTTGCGTAACTCTACTAAAGGGTGCGATCATACCTACACTAATGCACTGGGTCCCATCAGAACGCCACAGTCAAGCGCGCTTGGGCAAGAGTAGTGCTAGGATTAGTGACCTCCTAGGATGTCCTCGTGTTGCACCCCTCGTTTTACTTTTTTCTATTATTTTTTAGCTATTATAATTTTTTTTTTTTTAATTGCGTCGGTGAGGGGAAGGCTCTTTCTAGCACGCACGCGGTGGCCACCTAGCGAAGCTGGGTGAGCACATTTTCGGGCTCAAAATCCATCGTTTCGACCTCTAGGCGCGCGCGTTTCCATCCGTACTCTATACTGAAAGCGTTTTTAAGGAATTTTCGGCTCATTCTATTGCATTTTGAAAAATTGAAATGACTTCTAAAAGTAAAGTATGTGCAACAAGTGTCAACAAAAATTAAAGCACAGCAGAAAGTAAATGACAGAGATTTTTGTTGACGAAGTGGAAACTCAGTTAAGAGAAAAACCACTCCAGGGCAGCCAAACCCAGGAATTCCACTATTCAGAAGACAAAGCTAGATACAAGACAGTAACACTCACATGTACTGATGCAGTGGTCGTACCTTGATCTCTGACGTGTAACCCAACACGAACGCTTCCCAACCAGGTTCACCTACCTGAAGGGGTCTTCAATGGAACTCCTTACCTTAGAGCCGACCTCTAAGATAGACTTCGGTTTGCAGCACAGCACACTTGAAAAACGGCTTCAGAGGAGATATCACGTCTCTGAGCTCTAATGGAATTCACACCGAATTCTTGCAGCTCTAAGTGCCCAAGGGCCCCTATTTATAGGCTGGGGGTCAGAATGGGCACCAGGCAAAATATGCCTGGGAGCCGTCCGGACGGTGAACCATGGCCGTCCGGACGGACAACTGTGCGACAGGATTTTCCAAAATTTTCGAGGAGAAATCTTTCCTGTATAGGAACATCGTCCGGCCAGGATGGCTCGATCGTCCGGACGGACGCACGTCCACTGTAAGTAATTTCCATAACAGGCTTCGCGCGTACAGACCATGGGGCAGGAGCGTCCGGACGGCTAAACTTTAACACGCAATTTCCATATCTGATGCGCGTACGTCCGGACCATGAGGGCGAGACGTCCGAACGGTTGAAGTCAAATCGGCAGTTACCATATACGATGCACCAGCGTCCGGACCACAGCTGTCAAATGTCCGGATGGTTCATTTTGAACTGCGATTCTTGCCTTACGGAGATACGCGTCCGGATGAGATACCACATCGTCCGGACGGTTGATTGATCTTCCCTTTCTTGAACTTGGAAAGAATCAGTGAACCGTTCGAGAACTGATAGGTGTCCGGACATGCTGCTGAAACGTCCGGACGGAGGAAGCTGGCACAAAAGCTTCTCGATACGATGTAGGTGTCCGGACGGAAGAAACACGTCGTCCGGACTGATGATGCTTGTCTGTCTGGTGTCGGGACGGAATGACACGTCGTCCGGATGGATGGAGCAGTAGACAGATGGGCGTCCGGACGGGATGTCCGGACGGCTGACAGGGAACTTGAAATTCTTCTGAACTTGCAGGCAGAATCTTCTGACATCACTCTGAAAGTGGAATCCCTATTAACCGCATCATATACACATAAGTTATTTTGTCCAAACACAGAATAAGGCCAAAATACTAACAAACTCCCCCTTTAGCCATTCTAGGACAAAAATCACTTGACCGGTTTGGAAATACATTCCCGGTCCAAAATAAAAATTACTCCCCCTTTTTGTCACAAAGGGACAAAGGGTAAACAGAGTAATAAAACAACCATCTGAAATAAAAATTACTCCCCCTAACAGTCTCAGAAGGACCCGGGAAACAGAGTAATATAAATCCAAGAGTTATAATAAACAACAAATTGTCTCAAAATAACAAAAAACAATAAAAAGTCAACAACGAAACACGAGGGAATCAAACATCCTCTGCCAGAGGTGTAGCTCTGGGAGTCCGACGTGCAGCCTTTGGTGCAGCAGCCTCATCATCACTGCTCTCTGGATGATGGACTTGGAGACACTCCTGAAGGTCCAAGTGGGTCTGCTCCACCCTCTTGCTGATGGACCGTATTTCCAGCTACATGGAGGACATCGACACCTGCATATTGCTCATCCCCCCCTGAAGAGCAAAAAGAGCCTCCATAATCTGAGAAACATTGACCTCTGGTTCAGAAGGCGGGACAATGTGAGAGGATGAAGCTACGTCCGAAAAAGCAACATGCATCGCAGCAGGCATATCCTCATTAGAATCCTCTCTCCGCAGCTGCGCATTTGACATCAGCAAAGTTTGTTTGCTGAGGGGCTGTTTCATCTTCATCCTAGGCTCTCCATCTACATTGATACCAGACTGCAGGATGATCTGAGTAAGGAGGCAGCCAAAAGGAAAACTGGCAGTGCCTTCATCACGAGCCTCGAGCATGACTCCTAGAATATGCTTGCAGAGACAGAAAGGAAAGCGAAAGTGAACAGCATAAACAAACTGGGCCTTCTTCAATATCAGATTACTGCACCTGGTAACCGGCCACAGATTGTGCAGAATAATTTTGGCCAACATACGATGAGCTGGACCTAGAGCACCAATCTTGATGGAGGTCTGATGCTCCTCACCCTGTGGAACAGCATGGAAAAATTCTCGGAGCTCATCCTTAGAGGGAGGAAGCACCACCTCGTTGAATGGACTAGCAGTTAGATCGAGAACAGGTACCCTGATAAACTGACTGATGATCTGGGGATCAACAGATTATGTGTCCGTCAACAGTGGACTGCAGTACCGTCCCACGCTCATCATCCTGAGCAACCTCCAAGTTTGCATAGAAAAGTCGGACCAGCCTGGTGAGGATGATGCAGGCACAGGTATAGAGGTAGGTCCATTGATAATGCTGGATAGTCTCATGGATACTGTTCAGCGGAGGCACCATGATATCTACACGGACCACGTTCCGTTCAGCAATGACAATCCGGTCCATAATCTTCGCTTGTATTTCATTTTGCTCTGCTTCTGTCCTCTGACGGACCCGGCGCTGGGAACTGATGGCAGACATAATTCTGCAAAAAGAAAACCAACAAGAATATTCCAAAAAAATAATCCAAAAAAAATCTTGTTAGGTTAGCAAAAATTTTGGCAGAATAACAGCAGTAAGAGGACTATCATAAAATTTAGACAAAAATTATCACAGTCCTACAAATAATCCCAACATGGTATAAGCATCTCAAACTCTCAATAACACTCTTAATCAAATATTGAAATTCTAACAGTGTAAGAACTGAAAAGAATAGGACAAGAAAAATACCTGAAGAGTGATTGAGAATGCAAAGAGACACAAAGGGATGATATTACTCCAAAAACACCAAAGAAAATTACTCACAAAAAGCCAAAAGGTGGATTTGGTGGGGTATGAGGGAGAGAATGACCGATTCTGGGCAATTTATAGCCTCTGTGTGTGACCCGTCCGGACGGAGTTTTCAAGACGTCCGGACTCGTGGGCCTCGGGAACGTGCGTAACGGTCACGCTCGTCCGGACGAAATAAATTACCCGTCCGAACGATGGTGACAGCGCACGTGAGTCCGGACGTACAACAAGACCTGTCCGGCCGACGAAGCACTGCACATGTCTGGACTTCCAGAGAATACCGTCAGGACTACCATGCTACACCCGTCCGGACTCCAAGGAATACCGTTCGGACGCTCCACACTGAAACACCAGAAAAACTGAGAAGAATTTACAGAGATCAAATTTTCTCAAGTCAGTGTCAGAATACGCATACATAATCAACTGATAACACAATCAGAACGCATCTCAAAAATAAACAGAGATATAAAAGGAAGTTGAGATTTCAATTAGCACAAATAATTTTTCCTGATCATATAAAAATCAAATAGGCAACTCAACTCAAACAATGCGTGTGTGTGTGGAGACTCTTTTCCCACCAAGTAAGACTTTCCAATACATGACAAATAGCAACTAGATTTTCTAGACATGAGAGAAAATCAAAGACAGATTAGCCAAAAGTCAAACCTTATAACTTGCTAGGGCCTAGACACCCTCATCTGATACACTCCCCCTAAGTTTTTTTCGTAACACTACTATCGGGTGTGATCAAACCAGCACTAATGCACTGGATTCCATTACAAGTCTGCAGTGAAGCGTGCTTGGGCGAGAGTAGTACTAGGATGGGTGACCTCCTGGGAAATCCTCGTGTTACACCCCTTGTTTTCCTTTTTTCAATTATTTTCTTGCTGTTATTATTTTTTTTTTTATTTGTTGAGTCAGTGAAGGGAAGGCTCTTTTCGGCGCGCACGCGGTGGTCACCTAGGGGAGTTGGGTGAGCACATTTTCGGGCTCAAAATCCATCGTTTTGACCTCCAGGCACGCCGTTTCCACCCGTACTCTATACTGAAGCGTTTTTAAGGAGTTTTCGGCTCATTCTATTGCATTTAATCATTGTATTGTGTGTTTTATTTTATTGGGTGCCACGTGGACACGTCTGAGCACCTGAACCCATCACTATGCGGGCCAGTTCAGTTAGATGAGTGAGGCTTATAAGTTTTTTGCGTAACTCTACTAACAGGTGCGATCATACCAACACTAATGCACCCGATTCCATTTGAAGTCTGCAGTGAAGCGTACTTGGGCGAGAGTAGTACTAGGATGGGTGACCTCCTGGAAAGTCCTCGTATTGCACCCCTCGTTTTCCTTTTTTCAACTAATTTTTTGTTGTTATTATTATTATTTTTTTTTTTTTTGCGCCGGTGAGGGGAAGTCTCTTTCCGGCGCGCACGCAGTGGCCACCTAGCGGAGCTGGGTGAGCACATTTTCGGGATCAAAATCCATCGTTTTGACCTCCAGGCACGCCGTTTCCATCCGTACTCTATACTGAAAGCCTTTATAAGGAGTTTTCAGCTCATTCTATTACATTTAATCGTTGTATTGTGTGTTTTATTTTATTGGGTGGCACGTGGACACATCTGAGCACCGGATCCCATCACTATGCAGGCCAGATCAGTTATACGAGTGGAGCTTATAAGTTTTTTGTGTAACTCTACTAACGGGTACGATCATACCTGCACTAATGCACCGGATCCCATCATAACGCCGCAGTCAAGCGCGCTTGGGCAAGAGTAGTGCTAGGATTGGTGACTTCCTAGGAAGTCCTCGTGTGGCACCCCTCGTTTTACTTTTTTCTATTATTTTTTATCTTTTATTATTATTTTTTTTTTTATTGCGTCGGTGAGAGGAAGGCTCTTTCTAGCGCGCACACGGTGGCCACCTAGCGGAGCTGGGTGAGCACATTTTCGGGCTCAAAATCCATCGTTTCGACCTCCAGGCACGAGCGTTTCCATCCGTACTCTATACTGAAAGCGTTTTTAAGGAATTTTCGGCTCATTCTATTGCATTTAATCGTTGTATTGTATGTTTTATTTTATTGGGTGGCACGTGGACACGTCTGAGCACCGGATCCCATCACTATGCGGGCCAGTTTTCTTAGACGAGTGAGGCTTATAAGTTTTTTGCGTAACTCTACTAACGGGTGCGATCATACCAGCACTAATGCACCAGATCCAATCAAAACTCCGAAGTCAAGCGTGCTTGGGTGAGAGTAGTACTAGGATGAGTGACCTCTTGGGAAGTCCTCGTGTTGCACCCTCTCGTTTTACTTTTTTCAATTATTTTTTTGCTGTTATTATTATTATTATTATTTTTTGGCATCGGTGAGGGGAAGGCTCTTTCTGGCGCACACGCGGTGGCCACCTAGCAGAGCTCGGTGAGCACATTTTCGGGCTCAAAATCCATGGTTTTGACCTCTAGGCACGCCGTTTTCATCCGTACTCTATACTGAAAGCGTTTTTAAGGAGTTTTCAGCTCATTCTATTGCATTTAATCGTTGTATTGTGTGTTTTATTTTATTGGGTGGCACGTGGACACGTTTGAGCACCGAATCCCAGCACTATGCGGTCCCGTTCAATTAGACGAGTGAGGCTTATAAGTTTTTTGTGTAACTCTACTAACAGGTGCTATCATACTAGCCCTAATGCACCAGATCCCATTAGAACTCCGCAGTCAAGCGTGCTTGGGCGAGAGTAGTACTAGGATGGGCGACCTCCTGGGAAGTCCTCGTGTTGCACCCCCCGTTTTACTTTTTTCAATTATTTTTTTGTTATTATTAAAAAGTGCTTAGTTTCGTTGGAAAAACCAATGCTTTTTATTTTTTGTGCCGGTGACGGGAAGGCTCTTTCCGGCGTGCACGCGGTGGCCACCTAGCGGAGCTGGGTGAGCACATTTTCGGGCTCAAAATCCATCGTTTTGACCTTTGAGCATGCCATTTTCATCCATACTCTATACTGAAATCGTTTCTAAGATCTTTATTAAAAAAAAAAAAAAAAAAAAAAAAAAAAAAAAAAAAAAAAAAAAAAATCCATAATTATGATGGATTGTTAAAGTGCAAAAGATTTTTTTTCTTAATGATGTAAGAAATTTGGCTTCAAATCATATTTTCGCTCGATGACAAGCTCTTTTAAGTGTTTTTTATTTTGAAATAGAATATATTAAAGGAGAAACCAATTTCATTCCTGATTTTCTTAATCGTGATTTTTTTTAGGAAAAATTACCACCAATAAACCCAGACCAGTTACTAGTGTTAATTATGCTATGTACCCTTTGCAAACTTCAACCTCAATTACCAAGAATTATTAAACCTCTTCTTCTTCCAAGCAAATTTTAGGAACTATTCATTGTTCTCCACAATCATTAGGACCAAGAAAACCTTGGACTCCCACATCACCTTTACCCACAAGTAATGCATTTCAATTATTATCCCTTTCTTCATCTCCCCCTCCATCAACTTCAAAATTATAAATTTTTTTCCTAAACTGTAGCCTCGCAATTATATACAAGATCAATTAGTCTTTCTTCTCCATCTCCTCCACAAAATGCTCAGCCTTATTCTTCTCAATTATTTACTAAATCCAATTTTACTTCTATGTTCCCTATTTGAAACTGAATTTCTCGAATTTAAAGATGCTAGATCAATTATTTGGCAAATCTTTCCTCTAAATTTGCATTTCAAATCATTAGTTACTGACTAAAATTATAGGTTTTATGAATTTATTATTGTTAACACGAATTCTATCATTCTCTCCCATACTCCTTGCAAATTCGATCATTCTGGTTCAAGCATTACTTATTTGAAATGTACCATTAAGCAAATTCGTACACATTGGCAGTGGGAACAACCATTACATGATGTTACTAACATGGTTTCTCAACCTTTAACCCCCCGTCCCCAATTTTACAGTTACTATGACTATATTGATGCTTGGTTCCATGCCTTTCTTTACCAAAATAACCTTTATGGCCATTCTTGGTTTTTCCAGTTTGACAAGCAATCTAGAATTACTGAGCCTCCCATGTGGTTCTATCAATGGTGGAATACTTTTGTAGCTGAAGAAATTATTCTCTCTTCACCTCTGGCCTCTAGTTTTGAAATATTTTATGAATATGACCAAATCCCTTCATCTCTTTCTTTTTCAAAATTATTATCTTTCTATTTACACCACAAATTACCATGAATTACGTGTTGGGATTACATCAGTAACGACAATGTTTTCAAATATTATGTTTTAGCCAGACAAGTTCAGATTAAGTGGTGGAATCAATACAATTATGATCATGTAATTCAGAAAGTAGAATTGGAAATGTACTCCAAAAAAATCAACCTGAATTTCTCTTGCAAAGAAGTCATATTCAAGCGGAATAGGATTCTCTCCATTTCATTTAATGAAATTTCAAATAAAATGTCAGGATTTAAAATTGGTGCATCTAACGGTGTATATAAAGTTAAAGTTGACACGTCTTTTAAAAATTAAAATAATATAAAATCATGTACACTATTAGCTGCATCAACTTTAAATTCTGACCATAAAATGGATAGTATCCATTTCATTTAAAATGGAGAAGATTATATTCCCTATAAGTACACATAATGATACATATTAACATATGGTATTTTACATATGAGTGCATTTACATATACTCATTTAGTATTTACATATATTATTAATAAATGTTGTTCATTATACTCATGCACTATACATTATAATAAATTCTTTACAAAAATAATCTGCACTATCTAAGTATATTAATTATATAACACTGTTACAATAAGTATGTTAGCACTATAAAACTATATTCATTTAAATTTAATAAAGTTTTATACGTATACATATATATTTGATCATATTAAATTAATTTAATATGAAATGGAACATGAGAGAGAGAGAGAGAGAGAGAGAGAGAGAGAAGAAAAGAAAAATAGGTAGGGGGCTCGTAGAAAATGAAGACACCGCTAAAGAAGTGGCAAGATAAAGTTAAAGGATCACCAGAGGAGACGTGGAGGGCCTTACCTAGAGGAAGAGTATGGGCTATTGATTGTGCTCCATTTAAGTTTTTCACCAAGATAAAAAAATAATAATAATAATAATAAATTTTAAAAATTTTAAAAATATAATAATAATTTTAATTTTAATTTTTTAAAAAATAAATAAATAAAGGCAAAAAAGAAGAGCGAAAAAAAAAAAAAAAAAAAAAAAAATTGTTTGCCTCATTCTATACCACTTGAAACCAAGTTTCAAGACCAATTTCTAACATTATTTAGTGTCAAAATTCCTAAATCTATGTTACTAATATTATGTTGGATTTGGGTTGAGCATCACAAACTCAAAGATGAAAAGCAAATTGTATTTCTCATTTGTGTCTACGACAATATTAAGCAAATCAAAAGAGAGCTACAAATACTAAACTACCATAATGGTAGTCTTTGAAGCCAATTGTCTTGGTTGATGAATGATGATGTTGAAAATTTATTGATATCTTTGGGACGATTTAGCTTCTTCATCCATTTTACTCGCTTGATAGTGTCGGATCCAGGTCCTCGACAACCCACCTCAGCATAAGTAAATTGGTCCCTAAATTTTTTGCACAACAAATACCATTTTAAGTGCACCAAATAGGAAAAAAAAAGTTGCAACGAAAATTTTTAATATTGATAGAAAATATTATATATTGCTATTCATTGTAATTAAAGTGAATTATGAGCAAAAATTTCCTACAAGCTAGTTTGTAGAAAAATTTCTCAAACTCAATCTCTAAAAGTGTCATGTGTCCCTTAGTGTGTGATCAAAAACACACGTTATTTTAATAGCATTAATAAAAAAATAAAAAATAAAACATTTGCTTCTCAAATGTTCAAGGGACACTCGTCACTTAATTTTCAAAACTAGGTTGGAGGAAATTTATATCTGTGAAGTATATAGAAAGAGTAAAATGTTGTGAAGTATATAGAAAAAGAGTTTTAATGTTGTTTAGATAGTGGAAACTTACTCTTTCCCTTGGTAGTTCCAAGCGTCCCAACCTTGAGGGGCTACCACTCCATCGAAGACAGTATGATGAAATATTACTCTAGAGTAAGGACCATAAGCCCTCCCTAAGAAATCTTGACCACTCCCAAAAACCCTACCTCTTCTAAACACAAAGCCGGTTGGTTCATCTGAGGATTGTCGACCCTGTGCCGTTATGTAACCCTGAAAACCTTGAGGGAACAATGTACCTATTGTAACATTTATCATACAATCCTGCATATTGTATCATACAATTTTAGCTTATATCAAACTTGAATTAGAGGGGCTATTTTCTAGTCCAATCCTAGAGTCTAGGGGTGAAATAAGATATGCAAATGAGGTTAATAATCACAACAACGTCGTTTTGGATTCGGTAAGTTTACGATCTTTAGGTTATATTAGGTTTTTTTCACTATCATCTCAAAGTCATACCTCACTATATTTACTTTTTTTCTTTTCGTTTGAGTAATCAAAGTATCGATTACTCTATGAAACAATGACACTCTATGCCTGATAATCATGAATTATGTAACAAGTGAAATCTTAATTTATTTAAGCTTTCATATAGTAATAACGCGTTATTTAAGCTTACATATAGATTTGGATGGTAATCCAAATGGCCATGGCCGCATATGGGGATAGCGGATAATAATCACATCATAACTGCGCGGATGCGGATACCTAAAAGGAATAACCGCATTATGCAAATATTGCTAATAATCGCATCCGCATTTTCACTCCTACTAGAGTCTGTTAGGGTTTTGTGATTTCAAAACATGCAATTTAAAAATAGCAATTTTAAAACGTTATTTTTAGAAACGCAGTTAAACATTTGTTAAAATTGCAATTTAGCCTTTAAATTGTGCATTTTTAAAAAACAGACTCCTTTGCCTACGATTAGAAAATATAGAAAAATTTTCAAATTGTAATTTTTTGCGATTGGGTTTAAAATCGCAATTTTAGTTTGCAAAATTGCATTGCCAAAACGCAATCTTAGTCTCCCCGCCAAGCGTAAGCTTAGGATTTGAATCTTAAGGGAGATCAGTGTATGCAAGTATATATGCTAATGAAATGTGTAATGATTTTTATTTTATTTTTTATAATTAAATTTGCGTTATGGTTTCTTTAATACTAATGTGTTTTCCGAGAGTTTGTGCATCTGTTGCTAATAATAACTGACTCTAATAAAGATTTGGTTACTAAATTACCTCATATACGGATTGGCCATTTCCCCAGATAAAATCTACGCCCCCTTCAATGTAGCAGTTGTTGAAGTAATGGCGTCCGCTTACATCCCACAGTGTATCTTGAAATCCCAAGAAACCGCATTCATAAAAGGCAGATTTATCACCATAAATTCTGGCCGCCAATGCCCGTTTTATTTCCACTGCTGCCATTTCTCCATTGTAGAAATCCAGGTTAAAGGAGTTCTGCATGCATGCCAACAAAGAAATTCAAGTTGCTTTTGTTGTTTCATCCATGGATAATATAAGCGACGTAACTATGTATATTATTCAAACCAATATGAGATTCTTTTTTTTTTAAAGAAAAAATGAAAATTAAAGAATGAAAATCAACAAAATTAATTACCAAATATAAGCGGTAATTTTACATGCTACCTACCATTAAAATTTATTGTGATCATTATCGTAATTATGACACAAATTAAGGGCAATCATTTAGAGGAATTACTAATTATAGAAAGATGAATGATATAAATACATTTTATACGCATCATCTTTTCAATCTCCCATAAGCAGGGGGAAACTATCCCTGGGCTTGGGTGGACTTTGTCCTCTCAAATTTTTTAAAAACCTCTAATTTTTAAAAAGATTCTCCTAAATTTTATGTTTTTTTTTTTTTTTTTCTGAGTTCGTCCTCGCAAAATTAGCTTTTTACCCTTAAAAGATTTTTCATATTCCCCCTCAAATCTTGGTTTTGTCTCTGACAATTAGATTTATGGGACACACATTGAGTCTCACAAATTCAATGGTAAATTTAAAATATGATTGTATGGAAATGAGTAAAAAATATATAAGAAATATATGTGTATAATACTTCTTATAAAAATAATATGCATGGCCAATTGATTATGCATTATAGATTTTGAAGGCTTTTGCCTTTCAGTACATGCAGTTCATTTTAATTCAAAAAAAAAAACATAAATTACGATCGAAATGCTAACATATAGATATCTAGACACGCTTAATATATATATGACTGAATTAATTATAATTACGTAGTTTGTACCTTACTTCTGCCATGTCAGCATTGATTTATAAATATCATTTATCTTGATTTATATAAAATTACAAAATGACCACCCAACAGTTTCATTCTTTGTGAGCAATTTCGCGGAGAGTTTAAAGTCCGCCAAAGGGGTAGTCGAGAAAGAACAAATATCTCTCTCTTCGTTGAGTTCGTTCAGACCCAAACACATGGGGAGGGAACACCAAAAAAATATGTTGTAGGGGCTTTTTGAAAGTTAATTTGATCTGGGGTGCTTTTGCTTCCCTTACCATGCATTATTTTATTCCAAAAAAAAAAAAAAAAAGTTTTCTCATATGCTATTTAGCATTCTTCCCACATTCTGTTAACATTCTCGGCTCACGTGAACATGCTCAATTCATTCTTAGATCAATGTTAATTAAAAAGGAAAAAAAAAAATTAAAGGTGAATGCTAGGTAGCATTTTCCTTTGAAAAAATATTTAATTGCCTTTATATTTCCTATTTCATTTCCTTAGCATTTATTTGAATGAATATTTAAATAGTATAGGGAAATGATGAAATAAGTTATTATGAAGTTTATTTGAATATGAAAGCAAAAAGTAATTTAATTCTCTGTATCTAAGACAAATCTAAGTGCGTTTCCAACAGATCTTTCATTGTCAGCCACTTTATTCCTACAGCAATGCTTCAAAATAAAGCATTTCCATACAATTTATCTTTTCTCGATCTCCCGTCTTTCCCTCCCTTCTCTCTCACTCTTCCTCAACTTTCACAATAAAAAACACATTGAAAATAATATTTTAAGAAAGCAGAGAGTAAGATAAATATTCTGTTACAATTTATATTGAAAAACTAGTAGTTAAAATAGAAAAATATATTTTTTGAATAGCTAAAATAACACTACTATTGGAGATGCTTTAAGGGAATATACTAGTGCTCTAAGTATCATAATTAACGTAATTAGGTTTTAACGAAAAATATGGACACAATAACTGATTTATGACATACATGGTAAGTTGAAAAAAATTAAAAATTAAAAATCCAAATTGATACTTATATATATATATATATATATATATATATATATAATCCCCACCCCCCCAAAAAAAAAAATTACAATCGTCAAGATTCATTAATTGGCTATATATAAAGTCAAATATTCCATAGTGTAATTCTTTATATATGATCCCCATCAAGTTGCACCTTATCATACCACTTTCCTTTTTTAAAAAATAAAAAAAATAAAATAAAATAAAAAATAAAAACGTTCGGTTTCTTTCTCTTGTTCATTTTTGTACATGCAAGAGATATTCAAATTCAACATTATATTCATGAGACCACACGTGGATTCTACATATTCAATGGTGAATTTACAAAATAAATGTGCAAAAGATATAAAAGAAAATAATACCAAATAAATCTATAAACTAAAAGGACAAGAAAACAAAGTCTTGTATATATATATACACGTTTGTTTACGAAAAATTGCTACCTTGTAGTTTAGTAGTCTAGTAATACTTCCCAATTTTCGAAAAGTGAAACTGTGAAAGGTTTGCAATTCAATCCACTATTTGAGTTGAGATTTTTGGCCTTGATCAGATTTTTTTTTTAATGTTTTAAAGGTGGAAGTCTTGTCATTGAGCCCGCCATTATGATTCAGAGAATTTAAGAGTTAGAAAATGTTCACCCATATATATATGGTTTGGCCAAGAAAAAAGAAAAACAAACAAATCTGGAAACAAAAAATATATACATATGCATGGCTTCTTCTGCGTTTACCTCGAAGGTAATGCCTTTGACAACAACATTATCTGGGGACGACGTGAACGTAGCACTCTCATCTGTTTGTTCATGGCCATCATATGTAATACTTGTCCAATGACGCCCTTCAATTCCTTCCAGAAAAATACATTGTTTCTCCCACGGAATGCTTACCTTCTCTCTGCACGTAAATAAAAATAAATTTGAATAAGAAAAAAACAAAAAGACAATAAATAATAATTAGTAATAAGCTCCTAATTAAGGTTGATGATAATTAAGTAGGTAGCCAGCTGGACAAATCTTACTTGTATATGCCCGGAAAAATTACAACTTGAACCCATTCATCGTTGTAGGGAGGAATGGAATCAATGGCGGCTTGAATGGTATTAAATATTCCGGGGCCAGGCTTGCCGGAGTCCTTGTTGACAGTAATGGTGTATGCAACTTTCGAGCCGCCATTTCCGTTTCTGCAGTCTATAGCCGTCGAAACCCCAACGGCGGTAACCACCAATAATATGATGAGAACGAAAATAGAGGGTGGAAGAAGCTGCATATTGGTTGAGTATAACAAGGGAGAAAATGCTACGTACGTACAACACCATTATTAATTTATATTTGATGGGATTCTTTTCCTTTTTGTGTTAATTTTTTTCCTCTTCAATTCGTAGGGATGAATCTTCTGTAAGATTTTGTTTTTTTTTGTTTTTGGGCCCTGCGAGGACAAATTAAAGTTTCCCAATATTCTAGCAAGCATTTAAAGAAGTTACCTATAGAACTTTTCTTTTTTCCTCTTTTGTCCAATTAAAATTTCTATATTAGTGAAATTCTACATGCAGATTTCGATTGTGTACCTTTTTTTTTTTTTTTTTTTCCTTTATTGTTGTCTATTAAAAAAAAAAAAATTGTTTTATAACTCTTGTCCAACTTTACTTACGTGGCAATTTATTTTTTTTTATTTTATTTTTTTTTTTTTTAAAAAAAAAAAGATAAAAATAAACTGCCACGTACCCAAAGTTGGACAAATTCAGTTGTGTCAAGAGTTGTACAACAATCATTTCTATAAAAAAAAATAAATAAAAAAAATAAATAAAAAATAGGTCTTTGAATAGGTTTACAACCTTTGTACAACTCTAACAATTTTTTTTTAAAAAAAATAACTATTGAATTTATTTTCCTACATATCTTATGGTTGATTTTTCTTTTTTCTTTTTTTTTTTCTTTTTTTTTTAAAAAAATTATTAAAGTTGTATAATTTTATTTTATTTTTTAACAAATCATAATACTAAAATTGTACAAAGAACGTAAATTTATCATATCTCTAAATCATACCTCAAGACAATTAATGTCCTAGAAAGGACAAGCTCTCATTCCATGTACAATCACACAACTACTCTCTTCTGTCTCCACGACCTCTCTTCTTTAGAGCAATTCCTTCTTCTCTACTAACTTAAAGGATCATAGATTTCATTGCCGGCAATTACTCCCAACAAGTTTCTAAATGTACAACATAAACTTGCAACAAAATTTCAAAACTTTTACCCAAAACCATAAATTTGTTTTTCCCCATAATTAACCTACAAACAAACAGGAACGTGCCAGGCATACAATAATTAATAGAAAAGATTTTTCACCAAACTTGCTACATGTCCTTGATAATTATTTACAATTCACAGCAAGAAACTTAACCCACATAGGCACCATTCAATTAGAATCCGAACAGTTTAATTAGGGAAAATTAGAATCCGAACAGTTTAATTAGGGAAAATTAGAATCCGTACAGCAGTGAAAATTTTGCATTTAGATAATTGAAAAATGGGTTTTGACCCGAAACAATCATCTAGAGAGGTTGAATTAATAAGTGATGTGCAACAACAAACTCAATTTTTTTTTTTTTTTTTAAAACAAAAAAAAAAAAAAACCACAGCCAAACCTAAAACTAATTCACGATAAAATAATGAGAAAATTAAAAGCAGCTCATACTCACAAAACTTTTGTAAGTGATGTCGTCACTCTTTACTGGACAAATGGCCTACTTGCCCGTTATGCAATTGTTGTCTTAGAACCTTCGAATATTTCTTTAACTTCATCTCCTTTAACACAACTCTTATATGACTGAAGGTTTTTTTATTTTGGTGATTGATGTAGTTTGAATGAACAACGTCTCTCAGAGATTACACAACGAAGCACACAACATAAATCTCTTTCAGCACACAAAGTAATCAAAACGGCTAAGCACAATGTGTGGAATGGCTTCAACATTAGTAGCTTGAAAATTGTGCATAAGTCGCCCTTAAATAAACTTGGTAAAATCAGCTTGAAAGCCTAAATCGGTTTCCCAAATCTATTAAAAATTCACGGTGATGTCCGGCCAGACGTGTAAGTGAGACTGTCCGGACATTACTAGGATTTCATCTCTTTAACCAAAGAGACATCTTGACATTAGCAGACAAAGCCTTCTATTTGAACTCGTTGGATCCTTTTCCTCGTTCAAGAATCTCCTCTCTTCTTCCACTCCACCCCGAAGAGTCATTTCGGAAATGGTACTAGTAAATGGAATCCTAAAATGGCACCTTATATCTCTTCAAAGTGTAAAGGTATTCATATTCTAAATCTTCTTAGAACCGCTAGCTTTTTATCATAGGCTTGTGATTTAGTTTTTGATGCAGCAAGTCGGAAAAAACAATTCTTATTTGTTGGTACCAAAAATAAAGCAGCTGATTCAATAGCACGGGCTGAAAATTTTTGGCTGATATTAAAAAGAAAAAATATTTGATTATGTGACTTTATCTTTTATTGCGGTGTCCAGACAGGTGTAAACGAATTTACAAACTGGACATTTTGTTCACCCAAATTAAAGTAACCGTCTAGACAGCTACAAACACTTTTACGAATGGTGCATTATATCTCTTCATTTAAAAAGATGTTATTTTTTCTTTTTTTTCTCACTTTGTGAAGACAAATTAAGATATTGCAATATTCTAGCAAGTATCGAAGGAAGTTACCTATAATGTGAATTTGAATATCATGACCTACTTTTCTTTTTAATAAAACGGCAGAATTATTCGGTCTCTTTGAGACATGTTATTTGCACATCATCTTAATGTACTTAAAAAACATGATGTACAAGAATCATTAACCTTTCTCTTTCTCTCTTTTTCTGTTTTGAGCTGATTTACCGCAAAAAGAAAATGAAAAAGATTAAATGTGAGAAACGTTCTCATTAGTAGACACCGAACCGAATCAAGCGTTGACTGTAACTTCCTTGGCATCAAATAGCATTGACCAACAATTGAAAAAACAGAGTTAATTGTAGAGATTTTAACACACATAAGACCATTGGTTTCTAAAAACCATACTTTATTCAAATGCCATAAATCCACTTCTACCCAAAATCATACTCGTATTCATAACATAAACTGGAACTTAACACCATTAAATGTTAGAATATATTAGGGGATTTGATTTAAGAAATTTATTGTAATTATTGTTATCTCAAATCTGATTGATTTGAATGTAATAAGATTTGACCATACTTATCTATCCAAAATCTACCAAATTTTCCTATAAATAAGAGTATTATGTATTGCAAATTCATCAAGAGAAAGAATAGCATAACGTAGCATTTTAAGCTTTATCCTGTGAACGTAAATTATAGATCAAACCACGTAATTCTTTGTTTCTATTTATTTATTATTCTGCATTATATTCTCTTTCATGGTATTAGAGCAATAGACTAATGCCAATATTCGATCTTAGTCCTGTGAATTCTTGTTCTAATAGTCAATACTTTTGCAGATCTTCTCACCATAGATCTTGCACTGGTATACGACCCAATAAAAAAATATAAATTGCATATTTCATTTTTCACCATCAACAGGAGACTGTGTGGTCCACGGCTTCGAAGATCTCCTCATTTTTCACCATCGGATTCAGCAAAATGGAAGTTGTTCTCAATCGGAATCCTCATCACCAAATCTTGTCTCACGGTCACGATCACTCAGAAGCTATTACCATCGCTCTCCAAGTTTCAGACCTCTCTCCATATTCTGCAACAAAATGACGCCCAGCCGTTATCAGATTTCCTCGCTGAAAACTACCCAGCTTCCTCTCTCCCGTCGTACCTTTGAGGGTGAGGCTCTTCTCCGAAGGATGAACCGGTATGTGTTTTTGTAGGAAATTGGAATACACTTGATTATGTCTTGTGTTATAATATCCAGACTCATTATATCTTGGCCATGACTGAACGAAAAGGCCATTCTCTGGCGAATCCAGCGCTTGAGTTCTTCGCCATCATTCTTACAAATCAGATTTGACGTATTTCCTTTGATCTATTTTGATCCAAAAAAACAAATCAAAAGAGGCTAAGTTGCCCATATTATTTTGGCTTTATTTTGGTCATTGTTGGTCCAATTGTTGACTCATACCCATCTTTTGGCCTTTATGGTATTGTTTAAAGACCTAGGTCTAACCTTTGTGTTATTGTTTAAAACTCAGGCCTACCTTAGCCCATAATCAGCTCTCATTACGGCCCATAGTTGGCTCTTATTTTGGCCTTGTTTTTGGCAATTGTGATATTGTTTAAAACTCATGCCCATTTTAGCACATAGTTAGCTTTGATTTTGGCCCATAATTGGCTTATTGAAATTTAAGGCGCATCTCTAATCAGGCGATGTCTCCAATCATCGTCGTCGACTAACGATCGGGAGGAGGAGAAGAAGAACTTAATTATTACAAACTCAAGCTTCTAGATTGTTCCCCCTTAAGTTTGAGGGGATGTTAGAGTATATTAAAGGATTTGATTTAAGAGATTTATTGTAATTATTGTTATCTCCTATAAAACAAATCTGATTGATTTAATTGTAATCAGATTTGATGATAATCAAATCACATTGTAATCAGATTTGATTACCATACTTATTGTTGGTACAGTTTCCAGTATGGTGACGTGTCACCTGGTGATTCGCCTTCTTCAAGATCTACAAAATAATAAACAGCTCATCAAGGATACCGACCGTCCCCACTTCGATGAAAGCAAAGTAAACTCAAAAATTAGAGTGTAAATATATATCTGGGGTAGTAACCTATTTATACGCACACACTTCTAGAATTACTGGGTTGCTATGATGTAGTTTTGTTTGAAGTCTGATTGCTAGATAGTATAGAGTCAAGCTTATATTTTTGGAAATCCAGTTTCGATAGGACACTCCTTATCAGCTAATAACATGCAAATATAAGGTGCTTTATTCCATGTTTTGTGGGGTAAAGATCTATCCCAAGAGATTCGGGATAGAGTCCTTCTGCCGCTTGGAATGGATTTAGGGGATTAAACTTAATCCCCTGAATTCTGGTTATAGTCTTCAAATAGCTTCATGGTGATCCCGAGAAGTCATTCCCGAGGCCACTTGGATGCGGTCATTCGATATATTCTTGTAGTATATCCGAGATGATGTGGCATCCCGAGATGTTGATATTCCGAGACAATTTATCCATAGGATTTTGTAGTAAGTATCCGAGAACCTAGCGACCGAACGGGTCTAGCCGGGTTAGTCAGACCAATTGGTCCCCCGATTCGGCCATGGGCCCACTTAGCTTTGGGGATAATTATTTCCCCAACACTTATCTGCCCAAAATCTCTCCAATTCTCTTATAAATAAAAGCTTCATGTATTATGAATTCATCAAGAGAAATAAGAGCATAATGTATTCCTTTAGACTTTATCTTGTGGTCGTAGGTCGTAGACAGAACTACATAAAATCCTTGTTTTTATTTTATTCTCTTTCATTAAAGTCCATTAAAAATCAATGTTCCTCTCACATGTTTAGGACACTAGTCAGCTTATTAAACCAATTTGTAACTAATTTTTGTCCTACAATCCCCTTATAGTATTTAATTTTTCATTCGAGTATTTTGTATGATATTGTTGACCTAGCCATCAATATATTTCCGTTCTCATTCTCTTATCTTATTAATTAAATTTAAATTTAAGCTAGAGTCCCTCCCCCAGTTCCGAGTTTTACTGAAAATGAATCCACTTTTATTCTTTCCCTTTTCAAACTTATTCTAATTTTAAAAATTCTAAAATTAAAAGAAGAGAAGGGGAGGGATTAGTCACATATATTTGATTATATCTCTAATTTTCTTCCCCCCTTCCCATGTCTATAACTAGAACTAGAATTAGAAAACGAGAATATCATCAATGCATTCGGGAATAAATGATTGAGCTCTATCAATAGACTAGCTATAGACCCGAACCATAAGAGTAACTATTGGTGCCACAGGGAGATACACTACAAAAAAATCAAGGATTTCTTGTCATTTTTGAACAACGTTAACAATGAAACAAACGACGAGAAATGGTTCTCGTGGTCTGTTTCTCTTCGTTTATCATCTGTCGCGTTACTCGGAGTCGAGAAATTTTTTTCTTTTCACCTTTTCTTTCAAACGACTTAAATTAGTTGACGTAATTTAATTTAATCGACTCACATTTTAACATCGTGTAAATTTAGATGTACATTTTGACGTCGTGTAAATTTAAACGATGTCAACTCATTCCGTCGTTTAAAAAAAACGACACTTAGTTTAGTAAAAAGAACTAGCAAAAAAATATATTTATAATATACGTTGGCAAAATCCTTTTCAGTAAGGAAGAAATATCACGTATATTAATTCACTTTTCCTTCCAGTAATTCTCCATTTTCTCAACAAACAAATAGGAAATAAACAAAAAAAAAATGACGAAATCAAATCCTAAGAAGAAACATTAATAACAACTAACACAACTAAATATCAAATTTACAAACTTCCTCAAAAGATCTAAAACACAAGCTTTAACCTTTGCTTGGATCATATGAGCTTCTCCCTCCCATTGATCCAATTTAAATTAGATCATCTATAACCCTCAATTGGTAGAGTCAAAGTCACCAAGAATCGGTTCGCCGAGAACGGAGTCAGATCCGACACCAAAGTCGCTACTCTCAAATCCTCTGGCAGCACCTCAATGGCCTCCTTCTGCAGCCTCAAGAGCGTTGACTCTGCGGCCTGCCTCACCCGGTGCTGCCACATCAAAACTTGGGGATCTTGTTCGACATCTAGCAGGAGGAAATATCATTTTGTTCAAGGAAACATAAAGGCAATTAATTTTGGTGTTTTGATGATATTTTTTGCACACATGCTTAGAAAAATAATACCTTCAGGTGGGAGCACACATTCCAAATGTCCTAAAATGAATTTGGAATCACAATTTGGGTAATTTTCAAACGCCCAAAGGACTGAGAAGTGTTGAAGCGTTATGGTCAACGAGTCCCAGAGAGAGAGATGACGTAAAATGAGTGAAAAAAGGAAGAAAGTATCATATTTTTAGAAAGAGAAAAAATGAGGCGTGGGGTAGAGAAAAATGCCTTTTGGGATAAGGTAGCAAATTTTTGGAAATTGCTTTATGGCAGCTAGAGGGCACAAGTTAGAAGCTTTCCTTGCTTTTTGGAAGCTGAAGCTAGGGATGGGCATCAGTTTGGTTAGTTCGGTTAAGTTGATTTTCGGTTCGGTTAATTGACTTTGTTGGTTAAGTCGTTAGAAGTTTTCCTTGCTTTTTGGAAGCTGAAGCTAGGGATGGGCATCAGTTTGGTCAGTTCGGTTAAGTTGATTTTCGGTTCGGTTAATCGACTTTGTTGGTTAAGTCAGTGAATCCACCAACTTCATTCCGACAAACTGTATTTTCAAAATTCTCGATTAAAGCGGTTAAGTCGAAACAACAAGTACAGAGTTTTTCTTGTAGAAACAACAAATCAAAGGGAAATCAAACCTATTTGACTGACCATGTATAACTAGATGCAACAGATCAAAGTCAGAAGCTATATATCAAGGGGAAGTTGTATATCATTATATCATTATATGCTTATTTTAAAGGAAAAGTACCTGATTTCAGACTTTCAGTCCTTTTTTTTCTCTTGATTCCAGCAAGGCTAACTTCACCAACCTTATAACCAAACCACTGTAGCAATGTATCATTCATTTTCATCAATTTTTGAGGGGGAAGGGGCGGCAAGGAGCTGCGTCGACTTCGAATGTAAGGATTAGGGTTTGTCGATTCGGCGGAAATGCGGAAAGAGGGGAAATGCGAAATGGGAAATGTGTCTTAGGGTTAGTCGAAAGAGATGAATATATCAAAACTACGTCGTTTCTATTGTAATGAAACGACCTTTTTTTTTATTTTATTTTAGATAAACGATGAGATTACTGTCATTTTAAAAATAATTCTTGTCATTTTTTAAACAACACAAAAATGCCGATTAAATTTATATTTTTCTTGTTTCATTTTTAACATTGTCGTCGGTTATACTTTAAACTACATGAATTAATAAATTCTTGAGCATCATTTTAAAGATGTTGGAAAAAATAAAGATATAAACAACAAGAAGTTTCAATAAATTCGTTTTTTGAAAGAAACCCACTAGTTTTTTATACTTTATCGTCGTTTTGAGTAACCGACTAAAAATAAAAGACACTAAATGGAGTTTTTTCTGGAAGTGATATGTTTTTACGGCCAGGTCATCTACGTAGCATTCTAAGGTTTCATTCAACTTCTCTCTCTGAAGAATTGCGTCATAGCCAGTAGAGTTGTTGCTCCTTCACAACATTTCTAGCAATTTTCCCCTCAAACACCGGCACCCTCTTTTTGCTGCTTTTGCAATCGGAATGCTCACCTAATGCCATGGCTTCCTAATAGCTCAAAAACAAAAAGCATAGTTCGCCATGAACAACGACAATAGCTCAAGCAGCAATATATGTTTGGCTGCAAAAACAATAAATTTACCATCGTCTGAAGAAAAACACCTACCAAATCATTTCTGAAAGAAGATGGAAATATCCTAAAACATGAATCTCATTGCAACAAGTCCAAACACAAATATGTATACCAAGATGAACCAAAAAAGAAGTTCAAGAGATTCATATAGCATTAAATGTCATTTCCAATAAACGACAAGAAGACCTCTCAGGGCCAAATCAGTATAGAAGACAACCACCATAACGATAGAGCACAACAAGGACACCACAATCTCGCCTCAGAAACCACCACGGAGGCGAAGGACAAGATGCAGTGTTGACTCCTTTTGGATATTATAATCTGCAAGAGTTCGCCCATCCTCCAACTGCTTACCGGCAAAAATCAGCCTCTGCTGGTCAGGAGGAATACCTTCTTTGTCCTGTATCTTAGCTTTCACATTGTCAATGGTGTCCAAGCTTTCCACCTCCAAAGTTATGGTTTTACCGGTCAGCGTCTTCACGAATATCTGCATCCCACCACGCAGACGCAGCACCAAGTGCAAAGTTGACTCTTTTTGGATATTGTAGTCTGCCAGCGTCCTCCCATCTTCAAGCTGCTTTCCCGCAAAAATCAACCTCTGCTGGTCTGGAGGAATACCCTCCTTGTCTTGGATCTTTGCCTTTACATTATCAATTGTATCTGAGCTTTCCACTTCCAGAGTGATGGTTTTCCCTGTCAAGGTCTTCACAAAAATTTGCATACCACCACGAAGGCGAAGCACCAAGTGGAGGGTCGACTCCTTTTGGATATTATAATCAGCAAGAGTGCGCCCATCTTCCAACTGCTTGCCTGCAAATATCAGCCTTTGCTGGTCTGGTGGGATCCCCTCTTTATCTTGGATCTTTGCCTTGACATTATCAACAGTATCTGAGCTTTCAACTTCCAAGGTTATAGTTTTTCCAGTCAAGGTCTTGACAAAAATTTGCATTCCACCACGGAGACGGAGCACCAAATGGAGGGTGGATTCCTTTTGGATGTTATAGTCTGCAAGGGTACGACCATCTTCGAGTTGCTTACCTGCAAAGATCAACCTCTGCTGGTCTGGTGGAATACCCTCTTTGTCTTGGATTTTTGCTTTGACGTTATCAATCGTATCCGAGCTTTCCACCTCCAATGTGATTGTTTTGCCTGTCAGGGTCTTAACAAAAATCTGCATTCCACCACGGAGACGAAGCACCAAGTGGAGGGTGGACTCTTTTTGGATGTTGTAGTCAGCAAGGGTACGACCATCTTCGAGCTGCTTGCCTGCAAAGATCAACCTCTGCTGGTCTGGTGGGATACCCTCTTTGTCTTGGATCTTTGCTTTAACGTTATCAATCGTATCAGAACTTTCCACCTCCAATGTGATGGTTTTCCCAGTTAGAGTCTTAACAAAAATCTGCATCCCACCACGGAGACGAAGCACCAAGTGGAGGGTGGACTCCTTTTGGATATTGTAGTCAGCAAGAGTTCGACCATCTTCCAGTTGCTTACCAGCAAAAATGAGCCTTTGCTGGTCTGGTGGGATTCCCTCCTTGTCCTGAATTTTGGCTTTCACATTGTCGATAGTATCGGAGCTTTCAACTTCAAGGGTGATGGTCTTTCCGGTGAGAGTTTTCACAAAGATCTGCATCTGTTGGATTAGACAAACCCACATATTAGAATAATTACTACTATAACCAATGGGTAGCTAGGACTCAAACTGGGCGCACCCTAAATATATACTCATAATTCTTACGAAATTTAATAGAATATCAAAACCCAACAAAAAATTGAAACAATATTACTCGTGGAAATGGCTTGTTCTTCACATTTTTTAAAGTGATACATTACATTACCCCTTGATTGAAAAAAAAAAAATCTATAGATAGATAAATTCCTTATTTCTTTCTTTAAGGCACAAATAAGGAGTTAATTCAAACTGTATATTTACATACACACATCTTCATAAACAGATCCTAAAACCGTAACAATTCAATAAACTGCCCATCAGGTTACATACCCCAGAAATGCAGAATTTTTCACCTCATGCAGCTCAATAAAATTCGAAATTATGTCTATGTACAGAATTTATAATTAGTGTCAAATTAATCCATAAAACCATCAAAATCAATTAAAAATAAGACATTTGAAAAATAAAAAAAGGGTTTCAAATTATCCAAAAAGAAGACCATCTCAAACCAAAAGTTTCAACTATCCAAAAAGGAGTACTCGCTTTCATGGTGTTAGGCTCATTCTAGGTAGATTTATGATAGTTTAGTTTTTGAACTAGAACAAACCAACTGAAATGTCAATGAACTGATTTGTCTTCCAAAAGCACAATTAAGTCAGTCATCTCCTCACCCCAAAGGAGACCATCTAAAACCAATATCCTTCATTGGTCATGATTGTTCGTAAGTCGTATTTCCTAGATCAACACAAGGTACATAATCCAAATGCAATGACCTGAATTAGCTAGAGAGAGAGAGAGAGAGAGAGAGAGAGAGAGAGAGAGAGAAATATCTATCAACTTAAAAGCAAAAGCCAAGCTCCTTCAAAAAGGATTCTGCGAGCATTCCCAATGATTTATGTAAATTTTTAGACAAAATAGCTAATGAAAACTCACTTTTGCTAGTTTAGCTAACCACTTTTAAAACTACCATCTAACTGATTATCTAAATTTCTATCTATTTGATTAAAATAATCATTTTAATATTTTTTTATTCTTTTTGTCAAAACCTCATATCCACTCATCTCCACACAAACCAAAACCAGAACTAATAGCAACCTTCTTCTTCAACGAAATTTAGACAAAAACAAAACAACAACAACCTTCTTCTTCAACAAAAACTAGAACAAACATCCCACAATTTCCCTTCTTGAAACTCAAACGAAAAGCATCAATGAAAATCAAAGAAAGATGACCCAACCCAGTGTCAAAGAAATATGACGAACCAGAAATGAAAATCAAACCATAACCATTACAATTTTTCTTTTGCCAATCATAATCCCTTCAATCAAACCAATCACTCCCAGCATAACAATCCACCCCCAATTCTTTATTTTTGATCATTCAGTCACCACAAGAATCACCATATCAAAATTACACGGCTTAATCCATAAAAATGAAACATTGCATATTTGGACAACAAAACCTCCCAAACTTATCCTCTTCATCGACATTTTGAACGACCTAACAATCCATAATCAATCCTTCGAACTTCTTCCAACAAAAACCTGGAACTCATAATCCAAAAGTCAACACCAAGTGCTTCCAACAAATTAAATCCCAACATATTCACCTTCCAATTACCAATTAACGAATATTATTCAACAAACACCACAATTGATCAACTACCCAAAAATCACACAAAACTACACCCATTCGAACCTTAAAAGTATGCATCTCGTCTTTGACAAATTTATAATTTTCTGTACGCAAGTTTTCAACCATTTCGTGGTCAAAATTCACACAAGATGTAGATAATTCGCTCTTATACAAAACCACCACATTCCGTGATGAAGGTGAGATCAAGAAGAAGTCATCGGATCATAACAATTGCGGAAAATTTATTTACCCATCAGAAGAATCGGCAAACCAATCTAGATCTTAAAAGTATATATGAAATCCATTGCATCATCAAAATATTATACGCTATATAATAAATTACAAATCAGAATAACATAATTTTTATTCAAAAGCTATCAAAATAGATAAAAATCTGAGTAACTCTAATCAAAAGATGGAATAGAGAATATGAGAGCGAGGTAAAATACCTTGAGGGCGAGAGATAGATTCAAGGAGCGTCGACAAATCGCTGAGGTAATTACGTGAATTATTTATCTGATAGATCAAGAACTAGGGTTTGGGAGGTGCTATATTTATAGTCGAAATTGCCGACTTAATTACGAAATTGGGCAAAGAGGTGACTAATGGGCAAGTGGCACGTGTCAATGATGGGTTGTCATGCCTTGTCCCAAACGCCTAGATTAGACCTGATCTTCCTAGGCATCTTTTTTTTTATTATTCAATAATCGACAAAGGATACATATAAAAATAAATAAATAAATAAATAAAACAGGATAGAGCTCCGTAACAACAAAACTCAAACGGAAAAAGCAATACAGAAATGAAAACAAACCGTAAGCAATGAATCCAAAAAAAAAATAACTTATCAAAGAAAAATGATCCAAAAAGAATATAGGCCTCTCTAAGAGTTGCACGAAGCAGTGAATAAAGGCAAAAGAGCTCAGTTAAAGCGATAAAAGCAACAACCACAGTTAATTTTATTTCAAAATTCATGTTTAGGTAACATTTTATTTTTTACTATTTTTTTAGTATATGTTTGGGTGTTATTTCAACCCAATTCAAAAAATAAAAAATAACTCAATTCAAGTTTTTTCAACCTAACTCAAAAAATAAAAAAATAAATAATAATAACCCAAGGGTGGCTCAGCCACCTCCAAACTGCTGTTGGGGGTAATAGGGCACCCATGGAAACCACCACAAATTTTTTTTATTTTATTTTTATGTTTTTCAATTTTTTATTTTTACAATTTTAGATTATTTTTTTTTCATTTTTAGTTTTACATTTCCCAATTATATGCGATTCAATTTACATTCTCAAACATATTTTGTTCAATTTTATTTCACATTCTCTAAACCATCCAAACATAATTTTAAAAAACAAATTTTTTTTTATTCACAATTTTGAATATAGTAAAAAAATAGTTGAATATAGTACAAAAAAATCGCAATCAAACAAACCCTTAATTTTTTATTTATTAGTTTTGTGACCCGATCTTAGAAGATCCATACTTCTAACCTCTTGGTCAAATAGAGAATAGAAATGTGAACACAAAACTCTCATTAAAATAAATAAATAAATAAAGAAGCAAAAAAAAAAAAAAAAATTGACAATTCACTACTAAAAGAGATGTTAGGTGGCTCCCAACCACTCCCTTATAAAGGAAATCAGGGATGGCTCACAATCACAATCTTAGAGGATAAGGATCATCTTCAATTCAAATAAACTAGAGGGGATCTAATTAGTGTATTTTAAGAGGTAAACTTGTCGAAATGCAATCACAACCACAATCTTAGAGGACAAGGATCATCTCCGGTTCAGTCACGAATATATCAAATTAAAATTCATGATCTTAATTTTTTATTTTTTATTTTTTTTAAGAATTTGTAGTGCGTTCTACTATATATTACTGAAAATGTCTGAAAGCTTACATCTTGAGAAAAGAGGTCTAAGACCCCTTCACTTTTAAGCCAAAATGATCTGACTTAAAAAATAGCTGCCGAAGGAGAAACAACAAATCTTACCAGAATTACAATTCAGCTTCTCTTACATTAACGCTCACTCTCAAATAAAAGAGGACCGATCTAGCATCTATCCAAAATAAAATTTGAGTAATACACAGACAGACTGTGCTGGAGAAACAAGAGGAATACACAACACATAAGTAGAAAAACACTCAAAACAAGCCGCCGACAGTGGAGACAAAGGCGAACTTCGCCGAAGACGGCGGCACATAGAGGACACGCGTCGTCACCGATAGCACCCAGACGTAGAACCCATCCTCTACCGTGCACAGCCAGAAAAAGCGGAGCGTGGCCGTCACACGTGCCAAAGAGCACAGGGCTTTCTGGCGCGTAAAGGCCACGCGCCGGGCTCTAACGACCGATGTGACTTGTGCTTTCGACAATGGGAGTGGACGACAACAGGGATTGCAGCTGCGGCGGGGCGCGTGTCGTAAGCAAAACAACAAAGGTGTGTAGATTTGGCTCTAAAAGTCGGAGAAAAAAAAAAGAGTTTAAAAAACCGGCCAAACCACCTTTTACGACACAAACGGCTGCCACTCCCGCAAGCTGGACACCCTGAGTTGAGCCTTCCTGCCTAAGAAAAAAGAAATAAAACACAAAAAACACAAAACACAAACCACCATAACCCTTAAAAGGTTAGGGAAAAGTCAGCCACCACCGAATCTACCGGGACAAACAAAAGCTCCACATCCATAATTAATAAAAAACTCTAGCTTCCTCTAAGAAAACTCATGGAAGAAACAAAACCACCTTAGCACAATAGGACTAAGGGGACAAGAACAAGAATGGGGGGGGGGGGGGGGGGGGGGGGATGATTTTTGAGGGCTTTTCTTTCTAGGGAAGGTTCAAGAAAGAAAAGCCTACAGTCCGTCAAACAATCTTTTTCTTCTCCAGGATCTTGAAGTTAAAATGGTAAAAAGCACAGTGAGATCCTAACCTAATTTTCCTTTTTGGTTAGATTATGTTTATTTGAGTTATTTTCCATTGTTTTTGTGATTATTTGAAAGTAACAAAAAAAAAAAAGGTAAACAATTTTTTTTGTTTTTGTTTTAATAATTATGCTTAGGTCTTTATTAAATCACATCAAGAATTTCCAATTTTATCTTTTAAAAAATTTTATTTTGTATCTTTATCAATAAGATTTTTGTGCTCATATCCTATTAAATCTCTTTTAACGGAAAAAGTGTCACACACGTGTAAAACCGCATCAAAATCTTTATAATCTTGGCACGTATACAAAACATTATCTCTGCTTACAGACAAAACTAGAAATTCAATTTTAAGGGAGCCAAACTGCATAAAAAAATTTTTTTAAAAAAAAATTCGGGGCCAAAATAAGAATAAATTAAAAGGGATAAATACCCCATTGGTACCTGAGTTTTACGTGTTTTTAAATTTAATACCTCAGTTTTGTTTTGTATCATAGGTGGTACCTGAATTAAGGGTAAAAACCCATTAAGTACCTCTGTTAGATTTTCCGTCCAAATTTTAACGCCTCACCACTTGTCAACCGCTGAGGTTGACACGTGGCACTACATAAAAAAAAATTAAAAAATTAAAATTAAAATATTTAGAAAATGATTAAAAATAATAAAATTAAAAAAAAATTAAAAAAAGAAAAAAGAAGAGGGGTGGCTGAGCCACCCCCTTGGCCGGTCTGGCCGGTCTGGGGTGGCCGAACCACCACATAGGGGGTGGTTCGGCCACCCCACAGTTGAAAAAAAAAAAAAAAAAAAAAAATTGAAGGGTTTTGGCCCTAGGGGGTGGCCGAACCACCCCCGTGGCCCTAGGGGGTGGTTCGGCCACCCCTAAGGGCCAACCCTCAATTTTTTTTTTGAAGGGTTTTGGCCCTAGGGGGTGGTTCGGCCACCCCCAAGGGCAAACCCTCAATTTTTTTTTTTTTTTATGGGTTTTGGCCCTAGGGGGTGGCCGAACCACCCCCTAGGGCCAAAACCCTTCAAATTTTATTTTATTTTTTTTTTCAACTGTGGGGTGGCCGAACCACCCCCTATGGGGTGGTTCGGCCACCCCAGACAGGTCAGACCGGCCAAGGGGGTGGCTGGGCCACCTCCTTGGCCAAAATGGGGTGGCCGGCCACCCCCATGGTGGCCAAGGGGGGTGGCTCAGCCACCCCTCTTCTTTTTTCTTTTTTTAATTTTCTTTTTTAAAATTTTATTATTTTTAATCATTTTCTAAAGATTTTAATTTTTAATTTTTAATTTTTTTTTATGTAGTGCCACGTGTCAACCTCAGCGGTTGACACGTGGCGAGGCGTTAAAATTTGGACGGAAAATCTAACAGAGGTACCAAATGGGTTTTTACCCTTAATTCAGGTACCACCTATGATACAAAACAAAACTGAGGTACTAAATTTAAAAACACGTAAAACTCAGGTACCAATGGGGTATTTATCCCAAATTAAAAAGGTATAAATTATTTTTTAACAAATTTAAAAAGTAAAAAATATTTTTTAACAATTTTTTTTAGGTGTGGGAGGGTGGGGGCCATGTTCAGATCAATTAATTATAATTTTAAAAAGTAATTAATGTTTAATTAGTTTTTATAGTCGTAAAGTCTTAATATTATAATTTTTTAAAAAAGCAACAATGATTTTAAAAATAAAAAATAATATAATATATAAATTTTGACTTTAAAATTTTAATTATTAAGTTGCTGACATGGCAAAGTCCATGTAAGCACCGCGCTAGTTAGTTAAGCATACATAGTAAATTATTTAGCAAACTCAATTTTTTCTTCTTTGAACAAAAGATACTTTCTTTGATCAAGAAAGACATACCATAATATTTTTGTGAAAAGTGAAAAAAATAAAATAAAGAAGAAGAATGGCAGAACATCTCTTGGTGGAGAACACCAGGAGATGCTCTAGCATTCCTCAAAAAAAAAAGAAAAGGAAAAAGTATATATATTATCCTTAAACTACTATTGCTCTCTAGATTATTCGAGTTATTTTTATCCTATTTAAATCTCTTATCCTTCCTATTATATATTCTAATAAAATTATGAAGGACTGTGATAACAATTACAATGATGCGTGTGATTCAACTAAAAAAAATTATTGAACCACGCAAAAATAGCTTTACGAAAAAAATCTAATACAATAGCCCTCTAAAATCTTTTCTTCAATTTGTCTTACCGACAAAAGAAGTACAAACAGGTGGGTTTTGTAGGTTTTGTGGGTTTTTTTTTTTTCTTCAGTTTTTACTTATTTAGGTATTAGTTTTTCCATTCATTTTTATTATTTTTCATTTTTCTCTACTAGTTGCTTAGGAAATAAGCTATGTGTCACTCTAATCAATCACTGGACAATAATCCTCCCGAACTAGCTTGTCAACTTTGCTTATATATATATATATATATATATAATATAAAAGTAGTGTTGGAGCCTGCTGTCTATGATAAGGATGCATAGGGCCGTAGATTATGTTTACTGTACAGTGAACAGTGATGATCACCTTACTGTTTGGTGATAACTGATCGACCACTGTGCTTTGCAGCACTAAGATATCGAGCACAACAGTGATGCGTGTGAATTTAAATTTATACCTACCCTTTTACCTTTATTTTCTAACATATACGCGTATCAAACCACATTTGGTTTACCCTTCTACCCTTCTTTCCCATCATCTTTGAATTGGCTTATCAAAACCTTTTCATTTATTCATACAAAATCACACAAAAACTTTGCAAAATCAAAAACTCTCTAAGAAAGTTTGCAAAAGCAGTATCACCGATCATAGAAAAAGAGAGTCATGCTTTGAAAATAAGGTGAGATGCTTACCTGAGTTTTGGAGACTAGATGTAGCGGGAACCACAATTAGGAGCAGTCCAACGTCAGTGAGAAAGAGCAAAGAGGCAGAGAGAAGAACAAGAAAAAGAAGAAGAAAAACAACGGTTTGGTATTCTTGGAATTTTTTACCTTCCCGCTTGAAAATTTGGTAACTGTCATGCCAAATATTTGCTTTACAAAATTGTGATTTTGGTTTAAAATTCACGCATTTTCAATTAAGCACCCCATAGCCTGCCGGTAGAAAATTGCGGATTTTTCCACAATTTTAGAAAATGCGATTTTAAATCGCAATCCCAAACACTCCACGTTTAGATTATTGTTGCAAATAAGCAATTCCTAACGCACCCTTATTTACGATCTACAGGCTCTGTTTCAACTCGATGAAAAAGCAACTTTCCTTAGAATTTCCTTAAATGTAGAAAACAGCATTACTTTTTGCTTTCATATTCGAATAAACTCCACAATAGCTTCCTTTATCATTTTCTTATACCATTTAAATATTCTTTAAATTAAATGTTGAAAATAAAAGAGAAGAAAGAGAAATGACATAAATATCATTTCAAATATATGCTAGACGAAAGTGAGAGAAAAGAAAATGCTTTTTTATATAAAATTAATGTTTACGGAACCACTTCCCCCTAGATTTAGGGTATAACTTCTTACTTTTCTTTGTGTTCCCTTAGTTTAGAAAACAATAAGAAAATCTATTTCAATGGATTTTTAATAGTTTTCATTACATTTAGGGAGGTAAAAATTTTCCTACATTTAAGAAAGTTAATGAATTTTAAGAAAGCTGATGTTAATGCTTTAATAATACCTTCTCAATTTCCAATTCCAGTGAAAAGCACAATTCCTTGATTTGCAAGGTTGAATAAACTAGTGTGAATCACCTCAAAAACATTACACGCCTAGGAGCATTGCCAACAATAATAGTTTAAATAGTTAATGAAAAAGTGCAAATTTTTATTTTAACTACCGACTTTTCAATACAAATTCTAATAGATTATCTATTCAACTCCAACCAATGTTTACTGTAGCAAAGGTTTTAGTTTAAAGCATCTGTATGAGACTTAAAAAAGACTGATAATATCTAAATATAACCATTATCAGCCCTTTAGAGTTAAGAGCATATGCTAGAAATGCTCTAATATAGGAGAGTTAGAAAAATCTGTTGATTTCTCCAAGTGCAACCAAACGACATACTCACGAGTTTAATGAAATAATAGAGCATTGGCTTTGAAAGTGTTGAATTATCATAAACTAGAAAACATAAATTCAGGAATGTCTAACATGCTAGAGAGTCGAGACAATAAATTCTTAAACAAACCTACCACCACTCTTTTAAGTCTTTAACCTTGTCCCCTTTCCCCCTTTTTCCCATATTTGAAAAAAAAAAAAAGAAAAAAAAAAAAAGTCTTTAACCTCGTTCGATATGAGTCTCACCTTAAACTATGTCAAAGTAAACGCTTCGTACAAACAAACAAACAAGGTACTCAAGAATCCACTCTTTTTGAATCAAACAAAAAAGAATCCACTCTTTTTTGTTTTAAATAGAGCAAGAGATCATTCTGGAAATGTCCTTAGAGCAAAATCCCTTACTAAAAAGGTTGTAGCTGCACCAAAGTTAGCGGAGGCTATGGCAGCTTACGAGGCAGTGATATTTTGTAAAGATGTGGGATTTTATGAGATTATTTTGGAAGGGGATGCAAAACAAGTTGTAGATGACGTGAACTCATGATCCCCAAAACATGACGTTTCTGGTCTTTTTGTGAAAGGTATAAAAATGGAAATGCAAGGACTAAGAGGAGTTACTATCGCTCATGTCAACAGAGAGGCTAACAATGTTGCTCATCTGTTAGCAAAAGAGGCCTCCACATTAGAGATGGATGGTGTTTGGCTTGAGGAGTGTCCTACTTTTATTTTGAATGCTGTACTTAGGGAGATTTTGTCTTCCTAGATCCCCTCTTGTTGGGATCAATTTGTTTACTTTTATGAAGATTGGCTACTTTGTTCAAAAAAAAAAAAAAAAAAAAAAATAGAGCAAGCCACATGCTCGTAATTTGATAGCTCCTACGGTTTTCAAAACCACTCATAATTTTTTTTCCCCTACATGGTTATGATCAATCTTTATTTTTAAATACGTTTTATCAATCTTTATTTTTAATACGTTACGGTCTCTCTATAGTTTCAAATCTATTTTAAATACGTTTTATCAATCTTTATTTTTAATACGTTACGGTCTCTCTATAGTTTCAAATCTTTATTTTTTGCTGTCTACTTTCATTTTTATCACAGGTAATACATGTGTTATATGAAAAGACGAAAATAATACCTTCGCTCAAAATTGATGAATTTTCACATCAGTAACACGTGGCATCAATATAATTGCAACACAATTTTTTAAATTTTTTATTTTATTTTAAGGCTTTAAAAAAATAAATGAATAAATGTAGCCTTCGGGCCCCAGGGGGGTGGCCGGTCACCTCCATTTTGGCCAAGATTGGCCACCCCAATGTCAGTTTTGAAAGTGACCGAACCGCCCCAAGGGTCAAAAAAAATTAAATTAAATTAATTTTTTTTTTAATGGAGTCGCATGTCGCTGACGTGAAAATCCGTAAGTTTTGAACGAAAAAATAGACGAATGTACCATCTACGCCTTTTTCCATAATACTTGTGATAAAAATGGAAGCATAAGAGTAAAAAAGATAAAGATTTGAAACTATAGGGGGCAAAAAGGTATTTAACCCTTCGAATAAATGAAAATCACAAATAGCAACACCTCCTCCCGACACATTTCGGAATAGTCAGCCCTATTCCGGCACCGAATCTGAACCCCACCGGAGGGAGGGAGGGGGGCAGCACCAGCTGTATATGCCTCCGGCAGACCAGGTAAGTTTTAAGATCCTATACGTTGAACCCATGAATAACAAACATCCATGAATGATTAACATGAATAGAGAAAGTATAACAGAAGAAAATCCATGACTTTGAGAAATAGCGTCAAAATCAAAGTGGGTCTCACAGGATTTGAGAGAATTGGAAGAGGACTTGATGAGAGTGAGGTCTTTAGGGCTGTCTAAGCATTCTTGATCTGCAAACATGGAAGACACAAAAATGGGTTTGGAATAACATGAGCATCTAAGTCTCTAGAGAGAATACGGATGAAAATAAAACGAAGATAGAGAACAAGAAACAGGAAAAAAGTAGAGACAATGCGGCGAAGTAGAAAGGAAAGAAGAGGGACCGGAAAGAAGAGAATGGGTCCCTGAGCTTTTCTTGGAAGCATGGGTTTTGTGTCCATCGGTGGTGGTGGCGTCGTTATTGGCTTTGGAGATGAAGGCTGTGGGTGTTGAGCTTCGTAGATTGAGGATAGGAATCAAGATAATAGTTTGGTAAGATTGATTGGAGAATGCAAGCAGCAACAGCTTGGAGAAGTAGGTCTAGAAATGGAGGGGAAAGATGGGATCCACAACCACATACTCTTAACCCACTATCTGCCTATTAGACTTACAGGTGGCCGGAGAATAGCGGGGTGCCAGTAATAATGGGCCCGCTGAGCACCCTCAAGGACCATGACTTAACATCAACCACATGCTTCCAAACCTAAAAACGGAATACTTAGAACATGCAATCTATATGATGCGAACTGTGAAGAAACATACTGCTCTTCGTAGTCACAAAATTATGACTGGGGGCTTAACTAATGCGGTAATGCTTATTTTAAATTCTGAAACTCCTAGGCAAACAACACAAATAAACGTTTTCATTATTTTTCACTTTCAGGGAATCCCAGCAAAAAGAAGGAAGAGGTTGGCAACATTTCATTAATATGCAACGCATTGAAAAACACACTAAAACCAAATAATGCACAAAGCATAAAACATCAATGGCATCAAACAGTATCATGAAACACTTAACTCGGGCAATGGAAAGCAGAGTTAAGTGTAGAGATTTCACCAAATCAAGCAATTCAGATAAAGCACAAGAACAGAGCAGATTCAAACTTTATTCAGTTGCCATAACTCCAATTCCATAGATCGGAGGAAAAACAACTTACCACACTGACCACAACATTCTCAGCAACAGTTGCCATTAAGGAGATACATAGACACAAAGTCTTCACCAACTAAGACAAAAACAAGTAAGCAGAATCTAATATGAACCAGATAATATATGTCCTTCACATCAATCAACTCAACCATAAACATAAAAGAACTAGACAAACATATGAACCAAGTTCAAGTCAATGTAAATCCAGACATCTTCAGTCACAAGCCGTCTACATTAACTGAAAAAAGAAACAAAAGAAATTAGAACACGAAAATCACGGCCAAAGACTTGACTCTTATCTGAAACTATAATTACTCGGAATAATTTCAGGTACTAAAAGCATATATTAATTTAAGAAAATGTTTTACTACAATCCCTCACTCACCCAAGCATGTATATCATCAAACACGCTACATGTAAGTAAAGGATTTACCATGACACAAACCCACAATCCCAAATAAGAGTTCTATCATGAAAAGACAAGTATACTCCCAATTACCCATATTCCATACCACAAGCCCACATGATAATCATAGCACAAAACTAGTCATAAGAATAGGCCATCATCATCATCAGAGGCAGATAATATACACTTCAACCACTAGAAGCCAATCGCCTACTTGACCACGATATCTCCCAATTACCCATATTCCATATCACAAGCCCACATGATAATCATAGCACAAAACTAGTCATAAGAATAGGCCATCATCATCATCAGAGGCAGATAATATACACTTCAACCACTAGAAGCCAATCGCCTACTTGACCACGATATCAGTATCAAAAAAAGAAAAAAGAAAAAAGCAAAACCCCAACACACAAATAGCAACGAAGCGATTGGCAAATTAGAATATCACTTCTTGTGGCTGCCTCGGATGCCGGGGCGGGGCTTGGAGGAGTCGGCGCTATTGGTGGCGACCGTGGCGTGAAGATTGTTGAGCTTGGACTCGTCGAAGCCGATCTTCGGGTGCTTGGCGTCGTGGTGGATCTGCATAGACTTCACGTCCGGCGCCGTCACCTTGCAGTGCGGGCACTCCAGCTTGGCGTGTCCGCCCTTCTCTATGCCCGAACGGTCCGCTTGCCCGGCCTTTCCGCCGCCCCGATTCGTCGTCGCCGCGTCGATCTTCAGCGCGATCTCCTTGGCTGTGTGCTTCTTTGGCTTAGCCTTTCCCGTCATCCTCGGAATCTAATCCGAAGGCTCTGGTAGAGAGAGAAGCGGGGAAAACCCTAACTGGAAAGGGAAAGGGATAGGAACAGAAAACCCTAGCCTGGTGCCGAGCGCGGGTGATTACGTATGTGTATATGATAGATATATATATATATATATATATATATATATATATATATATATATATATATAGGCTTATCTGTGGTGATGGACTGGGCTTTTGATTGTTTTGGTTCTCGTATGGGCCTATTGGATTTGGAGGCACACGGCAGTTGATTGTTTTTGCGGTGAGGAGAAGTGGTAATTTGAAGTTGAATATTATTTTGAATTTAGCAAATGTTTAAATTCAGTCGTAGGATTAGGGTAGACATGTTTAGCCTATCTAACTTTTTTTTCTTTTTTCTTTTTCAACTCTCTCTATCCCCTCTCTCTTTAAATTTAGGTATTCTTCTATGATCATAGTTCTATTCTTCCTTTTCATTTTCATGTTTGAGTGATTTGGAATTTTTCACATTTTATAAATGAGAAGTACTATATATTACACGCTTATCTCACTGTAACGCCCCCAAAATTAAGTGATTACATTTACTTAACTTAGAGTGTTACTCGTAGTGTCATCAAACCAATTAACTGGTAATTGACTAAATTCACCACGCTAAACTAATCATCAGAGTATATTATAGCGGAAAGCGTTATTAATAATTTGAGAATTTTAACCATAAATCTTTAAGCAGTAAGTGCATCATCAATCATAAACACAAAGCCTCCAAATAGACATTTCTATCACAATAACAGTTAACTAATACTAATCCAACCTGACAATATGAGTTATTCGCTTGGTATTTTCATTACAACGAATTCCTCATTCAATCGCCTTGTAACCTTAATTTGCAAAACACTCAGTTGTTTCATAATGGAAGAAAAATAACTGCATAAGTCCACGACTTGGTAAATAAATTATTATAAAACCAGTTATGTACTAAGCCTTATATGACAGTTCATAACTCTAAAATATAAAATGTGAGTTTTCACAAATATAATGTGTATTACCTCCATTATTATGCTATTAAAAATGTATTTTAATTTAAAGAATGATGAGACATAATTCCGGTAACAATCACTGATATTTTAATGCAAAAAAATCGTGTTATATAAATATATATTCATTTACCTATAGCTATCACCCATATGGTGTATCCAAGCCCTTAATCTCTTCTTGGTAGGGTTAGCGTTGTCCCAAGGGGCCCGTAGTACAATATCGGTGCTCTGGATATTGCTGCATACCGTCTTATATTAATAGCCCGATCGAGTTTGAACTTGGGTGATCCACGCTATTGTAAAAATGTAATGGTGACCCCATATGTATATGATGTGCCGATCACAAAGAACCATTGGATTCAAGGTCAAACATAAAATTAAATATCTTTAATCATAGGGTCAAGCCCATATAATAGTAAGCACATGACCATTATACCATACGTATCGGTGTACTATGTCATACGATGCAAGTATTGTCCATTTATTTTAAGAAAATCATATATAAACATTTATCCATTTGAAGCCGTCTAAACATATTATAAAATTAATAGGTTTAAGACATATTATGTTGAAAGGTAAAGCATATTCAGTCCTCTGACATATCGCATGATAAAGTAAACTCAGTTTCGTAAACATTTACTTACCTCAATCGCCCATCATCAAATCCGGACATCTCGAACTTCTACTACTACGAAACATACCCTAATACTAAACATAATACATCGAGAGTTTTAAACCATGCACGTAAAAATCCTAACAACACACTAGGTATTCTAACATGCATATCTTTAAAAAACCCCAATTACCTATTTCTGGTCACTGTCAAACGTTCGGCATCGAGGTCGATCGTTTGGCTGACAAGGTCAAACATTTGGTCTCATGGAATGGAACATTCGATGAATGCTAGAATGCATAAAAACTCCAAACCATTACCCATTGCATAAAATTTTTTAACTAAAGCTTCTAATAGCTTAATAAAAACAACATGTTAAACCATATCAACCTGAGAATTCATGGAAAATAAGAGCAAGTTCTTAATCTTTTAAGAAACTATTTTTTTTTTAGAGCGATAAATTATAAATTCATCATGGTATGCTTAAGACTCATAAAAAGCATCATAGATCACATGAACAGAATATCAACAACATGAAAAATGAGTTTAAGGCCCAAGGTTTACCATAATGAAGATAAAACAACACCAAAATTACTTTCTTCTCTCACTAGAATCTTTGCTCTCTCAATGATTGGGGTGGTTGGTGTGCATAGGTGAAGAATAAAGTTTGAAGGACATAAGGGGTGCTTTTATAGGCGTGGGTGAAGTGTGTAAAGTTGGATGATGTGGCTAGTAAGTTAAATTTGCTTTTCAGGTAAGGTCGAACGTTTGGTGTACTGTTGGACCAACGGTCTTAGGCTTATCTTTGAATGTTCCAAAAAATGCATTGAGCGTTCAAGTCAAGGGTTAAATTCGAACGTTCCAGGAGATATTCGAATGCTCGGCCAGAGTTTTTTTTTTTTTTTTTTAAAAAAAAGAAATATTTAATTGTTTGGATATTTGGGAAAGTAAGTTTAAAGTTAGTTTGGGGCACTTATCTAATTGTTTATAAATATAAATTTTAAATCACGAGTATTGGTTTTAATAAAATGTGATTAAATTTTTTTATAAAAGCGGATAATTAATTTATATTTTATTTTATTATTTTTGGTTATTACACTCACCCTTGTTTCATTGGATTGATCAAGCAATGTCTATCAACCCTTTAATATTTTTTTTTTTTATAAGAGCTAGTGGGCACATCCACATTAGCTCAAAGAATAAAGGTGTAATATATAACTTGGTTGAAGGCATAAGGATTTTTATTTTGAAAATAACAGTAATTTGTAACATTGTAAAATATATATATACACATTGAGGTGAACATGTAAGCATAAAATCCCTTGTCAAGATATACTAGAAAAAAAATGGGGCCTTTTTTACAAACTTTTCCACTAGTAGCCCCTAAAAAATAATCTTTGGTGCTTAATAATTTTTTTGAGCTTAACCCTGAATATTAAAAGGCAAACTCCAACTTATTTGAGGAATTCCGACAAGAGACAAAATTTCTGAATTCAAGGATACTTATGCTCCGTTTGTTTCGGCGTAAAATGATTTATGGAAAACGATTTCGGTATTTTCCGGTGTTTGATAGGAGCGAAAATAATGGTCAACGAAAATTATTTTCGATTTGACCGTAAAAGCTTCTTTAATTTTCGGAAAACGATTTACGATTTTTAAAACCGTAAATCGTTTTCCGAAATGAAACTTTTCGTCCTTACACGTATGTTTGATATTCGATCATCAGAATTTAACAATTATCGGTTGTCGGAATTCAGTCGGCGTCGGAGTCCGACAACATCCGGTCGTCGGAATCCAGTTGGCGCCGGAGTCCGAGAACATCCGGTCGCCGAAATCCTGACGGCGCCAGAATCAGGTCACCGGAATTGTACCGGCGTCAGAATCCGGCCACGGGATGACCAAATTCCGGCTGGAATTTACCGGTTTCAGGCCAAGTCGGCCGGATCTGGCCAAAACGGCCGGGATCCGGCCGGATCCGGCCAAAACGGCCGAGATCCGGCAGGATATGACCGGATCCGGCTGGATCCGAAAGATTCCGGCCTGAATTCAGCCATTTTGGCCGGATCTGGTCAAACTTTTTCGCCGGAATCCGGCGACGGCGACCGGACGTTGCCGGATTCCGCCAACATTTGCCAAACTCTGATTTTTTGCATTTCGTAATTTTTTTCGTGCGAACCAAACACTGAAAAATATTTTCAAGAAAATCATTTTTTCTAAAAATAATTTCGTCGAAATTATTTTACGACAGAAATCATTTTACGTCGAAACAAACGGAGCATTATTGAATAAGCTTTTTCAGATTTGGATGAAATAAAATAGAGGATGACTTCTTTTGTAATTTACTTATATCCCATAATTAATCAAGGAAATGGGATATTAATAAAAGAAAGATCAAAGAAGATCTTATCTCTCTTCTCTTATAGAAAATAACTTTTATAGAGATTTGGCAAAAATTAAACCTTTTGTGCCTTCTATTAAGAAGACAATAAATCAGCATGGAACAACAAAAGTGATGAGTGTTATAGAAACACCGGATGTTTACCTTTCTCTAAAATCAGATTCTAAACATTATGAGCAAAATCTAATATCCCAACAATACTTCCGGAATGAAAGAAACAAAAACATCAAATTTAAAACAAGAAACTTGATTTTAGAATCTGATTTAAACGTCAGATTCTAGTTTTTAAAAGAAAGAATGGTGGACCAGCTCACCGACAACCAAATCTCTAAGTTCAAGATGACCTTTAGCTTGTTCGACAAGGATGGTGATGTTCCAACTCTCTTTTTTTTTTTTTCTCTCCGATTAAACTGATGCCTTTTCTTTTTGCACAGATTCAATTCTTTATGGAATGGTTCTCTTTCTCTTGGGATTTCTATGGATCCCTATTTCTCTGCCTTAAGCAATATGTGGTTTTCGTTTATGTTTTCTTTTATTTGTTTTTTATGTCATGCGTTTTGAAAAGTGCTAAACTTTGACCTTTTTTGTCGCGTCTGTGTCCGCGATGCGTTTCTTGTTTTAAATTTGATGTTTTTTGTTTTTTGGGTTATAGAAGTATTATTGGGATGGTAGATTTTGCTCAAATTGTTTAGAGGAATTTTTTTTTTTTTTTTAATTTCATAGGTTCTTTCTTTCTTGAATGTTGCCAATAATTATAGAGATATGGGCCCGTTTAACCCCCTCCCCTCAAGTATAAGGGAATTTTTTTTTTTTTTTTTTTTTTCCTTTTTCTTTTTGAGTGGTTGTAAAAAGTGATTGATGTAATATAAAGTAGAAAGAATTAATATGAAAAAATGGAGAAAATTTGTATTGTAGTGGGTTGTTTTATTTAAATAGTAATAAAAAATTGTTGATGTAATATAAAAAATGAAAAAAAGTTAAGAATGTTTTGAAGTTGATTTTTTTTAGAGAAGTGAAAAGAAGGGAAGGGAGAGGGGAGAGGGTTGCCAAACGGGGCCATGATACGTCTACAACCTTTGTACAACTCTTGTACAACATTTTTTTTTTCAAATTAACTATTGGATTTGTTTTTCTACATGTGAGTCCTACATATTCAATGGTTAATTTTGAAAAAAAAAATTGTTGGAGTTGTACAAAAGTTGTAAATGACTAAACGTATCATATCTTGTTTTCATTACACTCACTTTTGTTATTCTATGCTGATGTATCACTTTCTTAATGGAAGACACAAAATACTCGATTTTTGCCAAATCTTTATAGAAGTTATTCTCTTCTTCATAATGTCTATGTTGGAAAGAAATTGCTAAAAAGTTCAATACGAATACAATAATTGATTACTTCTATTTTCTGAAAATGTGTCAACTACAATTACCATAATTGGTGTTGTTTTTCTTCCTCCATCCCTCTCTTTTATTTATTTATTCATTTTTTTTAAAAAAAAAAAAAAAAAACATTTGAGCTTTTAAGAGTTGAAAGTGTCTAGTAGCTCTTGCACTAAAATTCTACTTTTGGCTAGTGTTGTTGTTTACTTTTAGGGGTAATTACCTTTTCCCCCCATGAACTACCGGTCAATGTCATTTTGCCCCCATGAACTACCACTTCGACCAAAAGAGAGCATCAAACTACCATTTTTATACACGTTGCCCCCTTCCGTCAGGAATTCCGTTAATTTTGGATGGAATATGCCATTTTTTACCGTTAATTTTGACTTAAAGACCAAAATACCCTCTACAGTAATTAATAAAAAATATTAAAATTAATATATTTAAAAAAAAAAAAAAAAAAACCAAAAATCTGAAGGAAAAGGGGTGGCTGCCGCCACCCCTTTAGGTGGCCGGGTGGCCTGCGAGCCACCCCCAGAGGTGGCTCCGGCCACCTCTGGGTGGCTCGCGGCCCACCCCGGCCTAAGGGGTGGCCGCACGGCCTCCCCAGAACCTGGGGGGGCCGCGCGGCCACCCTAGGTCATTTCTAGGGTGGCCGCACGGCCTCCCCAGAACCTGGGGGGCCGCGCGGCCACCCTAGGTCATTTCTAGGGTGGCCGCGCGGCCACCCAGCTTTCAGGGTGGGCCGCGAGCCACCCCAGAGGTGGCCGGAGCCACCTCTGGGGTGGCTCGCGGCCCACCCCGACCTAAGGGGTGGCCGCACGGCCTCCCCAGAACCTGGGGGGGCCGCGCGGCCACCCTAGGTCATTTCTAGGGTGGCCGCGCGGCCACCCAGCTTCCGGGGTGGCTCGCAGGCCACCCGGCCACCTCAGGGGTGGCGGCAGCCACCCCTTTCATTCAGTCTTTTTTTTTTTTTTTTTTTTAAAAAAAAAAAATGAGGGTATTTCAGTCATTTTCAAAATTGAGTTAGGGCATTTTCGTCTTTGCATGAATTAGACTGACAGAAGGGGGCAAAGTGTGTAAAAATGGTAGTTTGATGCTCTCTTTTGGTCGAAGTGGTAGTTCGTGGGGGCAAAATGACATTGGCCGGTAGTTCATGGGGGGAAAAGGTAATTACCCCAACGGGAGTTGAACTTGCCCAACGGCTAAGGAATTTCGTTGGGGCCACTAAACCACCACCATTGATGGTAGGTTGACGTGACACCTTACTAAATTAATTCATTATAGAGAACGATAACACAACAGTTGTAAGGGTAGAAAAAGAATTTTAGGTAAGGGTGGGGACAAAATTAAAAAATTAAGACTTTTTTTAGGGCTAAAAATTTGATTTCGAAAGGGTTATAGAGATATTTAATAAATAAATTAAATTAAATTGGGGAACATGTTGAGGCATAAGTTGATACTGAGAAAGAAAAAAAGAGGAGTAATGTTAAACGAGCAGTGCTATACGGCCCTCTCCCATGAGACTTTTATCCGACTCATGCATGATTTATTGACTAAAAAGCTGAAATGCTGCATTTGTACTCATATATATATTTTAAAAGAAATGCCATGTGGGTCGGATGAAAGTCTCATGGGAGGGGACCGTATAGCACTGCTCACATCTCCTTTGTCTTCTCAAAATTGATGTACCCTTAAATTTGTAATAAATTACTATTAAATTTTGATCAAATTGTGACTTTAAAAATCACGTCAATTTTGAGATGACACAAAAAGCCAAGAAACATTTAGCATTACTTAAAAAAGAGTCCTTATTTGGTCAATCTAATACTACCAAACCAACTTACAAAATAATAATAATAATAATGCCAAACCAGGCATCTCACCCGAAAAACACCTATATTCAACGCATGCCTAATGAGTGACGAATGCAAATTTCACATGCCCACGTAAGGCATCTTCAAACAGATAAGGCTTTATTACTACTTACAACCCCAATTATGGCTATCTATAAAAAAAAAAAAAATAGATAAATAAAAAAATACAACCCCAAATATGGCACCATCATTTTTCTGTAAGACTGTAACCATACACTGGAAACATGAGTGAGTTAGTTATCCAACCATTGAAAAATAAGTGGAAATAGGACTCACTCATCGGGGAGAGAGAGAGAGAGAGAGAGAGAGAGAGAGAGAGAGAGAGGAGAAACCAGCGTCTTCAGCTTTTTTCTTGTATGTAGGCATTATAGACTGAAAAAACTGGTGTTTGCATCACCGCTTTCCGTATATATGTATAAAAATGGAAGCCCACAGTAGATGCTTAAATTTTAAAACTAAAACCAGGATGATTCCCAACGACAAGTCTATGCAACAAAGGTGTGTGACTAAAAGCACCTCAGCAAAAAAAAAAAAAAAAAAGAAAAAAAAGGAAAGAAAACGCTCCTTCAAGCCCTGCTAAACTAACGTAATTTGGGGGTTTTGTAAATTCTCTTCACTGTACAGCAACCGCCTCTTGTTTGAACCATATCCTTGATACTGGTATATAATGCTGTAAAGACACTGCCTCAGGTACATTTCGTCAAATGTCTCTATAAATCTCAAATCTGTTTTCCTAGATTTTGCGCCAGCAAAATGTTGGTACTCCTCAACCACAGAAGACAAACACCAATTCTGAAATTTTCTCAGGCAACCAACAAGACAACCTGTCCGATGCTGCACAAAGAAATTCAAAAGAAAATCAGACTAATCCAAAAGGGATATTAAGATTTCATTTCTTATACACTTTTAAGGGAGATCATTGTCAATTTCTTTTTTCTACTCCATTAAAATGTGATCTTCAAGAGAGAATTAAAGAATGTAAAAGAAGCATGTTGGAATCTGATACCAAAATAAAACAAGATTGTTTTTTTTTTCGTTTACTTTTAGCATTGGAGGAATGCCTGATGATAGTCAGATTGATTGACATCAGAGTTGAACAGAGGAATTTCTATTAAAATTCCTCCAGAGGGTCCATTTGATCAATGAAGAATGAAATAGATGCAAAATAAAATTCAGAATAGAAATGTATCTTTGTGATTGCAATGTTACTACTACACTGAAAATTTTGGCGTCATATGAGCTAGATGAAGTACGTAAAGTGATCACTGGCACCGAATAATTCCCAGTAGTTAATTAGTTTACTTTTCATATGAATCATGTACACAAGTGGCTAAGCTAACAACAAGCACTATTTCAAAAGATAGAAACTAAAATATAGAACATGAAACATACCTTCCCACTCTTACAATGGATCAAAACTGGATGGTTTCTCACATCTGGAAACACCAAAAAATAAATGCATAAACACAAAATAAGATAAAATACTGAAATGCAGATCTAACTAAATTACAGCAAAAAGTTAATTGAAACTTTGCCAGATTATAATCCAGTACCAATTAAGACTTTCAGGGCCTCCATGATGGTCGCCTTGGGAATAGATGCAGAAGGATCCTGCAAATGTAAATGGTTATAACAGTAGTATCAGCAATGAAGTAAACATGGAACAACTATGCCCACATTCCATCAAATGTCATTAGCATCTGTAACATTTTAAACGCAAGACAGAACCAACCACAGAGACACGCACAAACTATTAAAGGTTTTCTGTTAGCTTTATTAATCCTACATCTATACAGCAAACAGTTTATTAACAAATTAATAATTTCTATTCATTTGAACATGGATAAATAAAAACATGCTATCACCATGAGATTGGTTTATTATTATTTATCCATGTTAGCTTTATTACTAAGGGGTGCCTTAAGCTTGTAAATTGTAATGAGATTGGTTTATCACTTATAAAAAAAAAACACGGATAAATAAAAACATACTATCAGCATTCATAAAGATTTTTTATTTTTATTTTTTTTATTATACAAAACACTTAACATATTAGAGATAATCACTTTATTTATCAGCCTATTATATCAGCCATACAATAAGCAAATGTACCAAGTAGGAATTGTTGGAAATCATCCCAGATACTGATGTAATAACAGTTTCGACTATCTGTGATGGTCACCAGAAAGAGTATCATAACAAGAACTCGGTAGCACCTTATGTTTTTTTAAGACATTTTCCTATGGACATTGTGCCAAACCATACTTCTTAAATCTCAAAAACCATGTTTGGTACTTATTATACTGAGAAACATTGTATAAGAACAATTAGATCATTTGAAAATAAAGTATGTATTTTTACCATGAGACCTTGTTTAGCACAGAAAGACAAAAACTGTATGTCGGGAGAAGTTTCAAGAACTATTTAACAACCGCCATGAAGCTACCTTCCTTTTTTTTTTTTTTTTTTTTTTTTTTTTTTTTTTTTTTTTTTTTTTTTTTTCCTTTGGTTCAAAACATGAAGCTCCTTTTTTTATGCCTTTTTTGGCCCTAAGATAAGGTACCACTGACTGTCAAATGTTTAACCACTATCTATGAACATGCATGGATAGGATTCCAGCTATTTAAAACAAAGTCGTTATTTCCGAAATATGGGGTAAAATACAAAATCTATCCCTTAGGCTCTAAGTGCATCTATAAAGATAAAAAGTCTAAACCAATTATTAACTCAACAAGAAAAAACAGAAAATAAATAAAAACCCTTAAAATATTTTGCTTGAAAATAACTTTAAGTAATCAATTGTCAGCATGAGATTAAATCTTTAGATATAGATTGCCACATCTCCTGAATTTTGCATCGTCCCAGAATAGAAAAATCACTTGAAAATCCCACAGCTACTTTCTTATGTGAAATACCAAAAGAATCACTCTAAATTTCTAATTAAGAACATGACATAACATAGTCGGCTTAATTTTCTCAAACATTATAATAGATACATAACTGCATCCATACGTCAACATGCACTCAATTAATGCATTCAAATTAAACAAATATTTGAACATTACAACAATTTGTATTTCTAAGTAAACACATGATGAACCAGAGAAAGTTCAGAGATTATACCGCCTTCCCCTCAATTCCGAACTGAAAGAGACGAACATTCCGAGACCGGAGAAACCCCAAGTTCTCTTCCACGTAGGGCTCGGGACACAAATATCTGTTCCAAATCCAATCATGTAAAAATCACATATCTTACAAAATCCAACAAATTATCCTCTGTTTATTTCTCTTTATAGAAACAGGAACCTCCTAAAACCTCTGCCTAATACAATCACTTTTTTCAATCACTGCCAAACGAGACAATACAGACGTAATTCCATATTTCATATTCTTTACCTTTTCTTTCCCTCAAAATCGACCTAAGCAACCAAACAGACTCCAATAAATACATCTAGAAAAATTCATGGTCCAAAAAAAAAGAAAAAAGAAATCATTTGAGCTCGTTTAAAGCGCAAAAGAACTCATAATTTTCTTTTCTTATCCGTCAAAATTTTCTTGTCAACCAAACAGACTCCAGAAAATAAATTCACTTAAATTATGCTAGCTTTTAAACGAAATATATACATACATGCATATATATATATATATAAACATAGGAGTGTGTGATATACATAAAAGACTTACTTACATGATGGATCGGAGATTTAGGGTATCGAGGAAGGCGAAATTGCAGGGTTGAGGAAAGCCGGATCTGAAAATGCCGTCCTCCACCATTGAGAAATTTGAGGGCGGGACCAACACGATGTCGTTCTCTTGCTCTTCCAATATCAGCCCCATCGCTTCGCTCTATCTTTTGCTCTGTGTATCCCAACAAGAAAGCGAAAAACCAAGGGCTCTTATTTTCTCAGACGATGTGAATGCAGGAGGTTCAAGGAGAGGAAGTATATATAAGAAGGAGAAGAGCAGGTCATGCTTTTAGAGACGGAGAAGGAGAAGGAGAAGAGAAACGACGCCGTCGTTTGTTAGGAATCCGTTTCGGATTCAAACTGTGATGGGTGTTTGTATGTCATTAGTCTTAGTCTTAGTCTTATTACGTGTCTCTGCCACGGAGAGAGATAGAGAGAGTTAAATTGCTTTTTTAATTTTAATTTTATTTTTGGTAAAAAAAGTAAGGGCGGCCATTCGGCCAAGGAAAAAACAAGTGAAATAAAGTGACTTTCGGTTCTTTTTTTTTAAAATCTATATATATATATATATATATATATATATATTTTGGGCTGAGATGTGTGGGATTAAATATACTGAAATTTAACTTAAAAATAAATAAACAAATAAATACCGAAAATTTAAAGCTAGAATGATAACAATCTTGATTGATTTTTGTCAGTTTTCACATGATTGAATCAGGTAATTTGACACCGTTACGTCCAAAGAATTGACCGCTTTGATTTCAACGCCTTCGGTTAGAATTTTTCACCTTCTATGACCCAACAAGTGGATACATTCTAAATATATATCGGAGACTCAGAGTACTAATTTTGGCAAATAGATTTCATTTTGCCTACTAAACTGAAAATAACTTTGTACTGATTAGAATAAATTTAGAATATTATGATTAAGCAATTAATACGGTGAAGATGGTTAAATGTTGGTCGGTTAAATTAGTTAGTGGTGAGTTTTTTTTTTAAATTGGGACAAGTCTATTTTTATGGACAAAAATGATTTTTCTTTTTTTTTTTAAATTTTTTATTTGGGCTAAACGAGTGCTTATTGGACATGTTTTGAGCTAAACAAGTGACGACAATTCGGTTCGGTTAACCAACGAAATAAAAATTTTACCACTTACCAAACCGAAATTGAATCATTGTTAATCTTTTTTTTTTTTTTTTTTTTTACCAATAACTAATTTAAAGATAAATGAACAATACCATGTTAACATATATATATATATATACATTACTATTATTTAAGATATGATATGTTTATAATTTTTGTACAATTTTTATGCAGTTTTAATAACTTTTTTTAAAATTAATTATTAAATATATAAAAACCCACATATAAAAAAAGGAAAAAAAGATCCAATAATAAATTTTAAAAAGAAATTATTTATCTTATCCTTTATCTCATGGATCAGGCGCTTACGATAACTTGAAAGCGTATCGATCAAGGTCTTTCTGTGGGACGTGTTCGTGGAAGTGGAGGGTGCTCAAAATAAGTTGTTAAAAAAAAGAGGTTGCCCACGTTGTGAAAAGACTCTGAATTTTGACCGGGTCTAAGCTTGAGTGGGCCAATTTTTTGAATGGGAGAATGTTCCTTAACCCTTTTTGAATTTGACTCTTGCTTTATTTTATTTTTTCCTGTATTTCTTTTCTTTATCTTTTTTGTGCAAGTATTTGGAAAGGAATAGGAAACCCGTGATTTGGAAATTCCTGATTCAGAAAGTGAAGCTTTGAAGCCACCCATAAGGTTGCTTGTGAAAAATCTCCAGGCTGTTGAACCAGAAAACTAAATTGAATTATTGGGTTGTCAAAAAAAAAAAATCCAACTATCAAGTTCGAGAAATATAGAAGGTAAGTGCCCCAATTGCATAACTCATAATTTAACCATATCCTTTTTTCACTTTCTTTTTTATAAAGTTCAAGGAGTTTGAAGGCTATTTTTCATTGCCTAAATATTATATAATTTTAATGACTATGTTAACTATGTTTAGAATAAAATTTGGGAAAACATGTAAAATCAGTGACTAATTTACCTTATTTATAATTGACTCCATGTGGTATCATAATGAACTCGGAGGTCTCTGGAGTATGCCAAAAAAATAAATCACTCATTGCAATCAAATTTTGTCAAATATTTAACGGATTCTATTAGTGTGTCACATTAATGCTAATAAAATGACGACACGTGCCACTCATAATAGAAAAATATAAATATAAAATTTATAAAACTAAAAAAATTAAAGAAATAAAAAACTTAAATAATAATAATTTTTTATTTTTTATTTTTAAGAAAAGAAATGGGGTGCCCTGCCAGCTAGCCCATGAGGGTGGCAGTGACACCCCCGGCCACCCTAATGTTGGTGGCTTTGGGCCACCCCATAGGAAGCCAGGGATGGCACGCCGCCACCCCCATGAGTTGATGATGGCCCAAAGGCAACCCCATCCACCATTGGGGGTGGCTCGAAAGCCACCCCTAACACTAGGGTAGCCTAGTCTTTTCAGTTTGACCAAAAAAACTTATTTTGTTTCAAAAAATTATTTACATTTTCAAATTTCGTAAATCATTTTTTGAGTTTTAGTTTCTCTTTCTCAAATCATTAGATCATCGTTGGACCACCACCAAGACAAACCCGACCACCATTGGGTCACCACCAAACCACCATGAACCATCACCAAGCCACCCCTCGGGCTACCGCTGGACCATCATCGAGCCACCATTGATCTACCCTAGACCCCGAGCCACCCTTGGACCAATTTCGAGCCACCCACGAACCACCGCTGAGCCACCCCTATACCATCACTTAGCCACCCCCGGAGTATCGCCAAGCCACCCTGGACCATCACCAAGCCACCATCAAGCCCCCCAAACCACTTCCAGACCACTATTGAGCCACCCCTGGACCACCCTCAGACCGCCACCAAACAATTATTTTATATTAATATTTTTATAGGTTAATATGATTGAATGAAAATATAAAAAATATCTGTGATTTTTCGTACGCACCAAACGCCAGAAAATGTTTTTTACGAAAAACATATTCCTAAAAAATAATTTCTCTGAAAATATTTAACGATGAAAAATATTTTACGTCAAAACAACAAAGCATACATTGTAAATGGTTTCAGTTTAGGCTCTATTTGTTTTTATGTAAAATATTTTTCATTGGATAATGTATTTCACTAAAAACATTTTCCGGCGTTTGGCGCATACGGAAAATCACAAATATTTTTATATTTTTATATTTTTATTTAATTATATTAACTTATAAAAATATTTTTTATTCACAATAGAAAAATATTAGGAAAAACTTTACTTATAATCTCTGATTTTTCATCACTTTTGAAAAAATGTATCAAAACTTTAAAAAGTGTCAATTTAGGGTATCAATCTTTCAATTTTTTTTTTTTTCAATTTCAACAATCCGTTATAATTTTCTGTTAAATACTATCAAAATTCTCAAAATACCCCTGTATTTTTTTAAAAAAAATATTAAAATTTCCAAAGATTCATGTATGGGTATTTTTACAAATTCCGTTAAATTATGACCAATACCTAAATCATAATAATTTTTTTCTCTTTTCTTTTTTTCCTAAAAAAAATTATGGGTATTTTGAGAATTTTGACAAGATTTAACAGAAAATTCTAATAAAGGGTTGAAATTGAAAAAAAAAATTGAAAGATGGATACCCTAAATTGATACTTTTTAAATTTTGGGTACCTTTTTTCAAAAGTAATGAAAAATCAAGGGTCATAAGTGATGTTTTACCAAAATATTAATATACTTTAAAAAATAAATAAAGAAGAAAATGAACCTAACAATTTGAGTTCTGGTGGAGTTTTGGCGGTGGCGTGACAATTTGAGAAGCAAAAGCTTAAACTCAAAAAATGATTTATGGTTTTAAAAAATAAAAACTAATTTACAAAAATTAAATAAGGTTTTTTAGTCAATTGAAAATGCTTTCGATTTAACCACGATTTTCCATCATACCAAACACCAAACTTGCATATTAAGACCTAAAGTGTAAACCATCCATGCAATATCCATTAATCAAACTAGCATATTAACCCTAATCAAAGGCATAACAAGCTAATAATAGGACTAGAAACGAGGTAGAACTAAAGGATTACCTCTCATTGAAGACAAGGTCACAAGAGGTCTTATTCTCTATCTAAAACTCACTTGTTCTTACTCACAAGGGTTTATTCATCTGAAGGATGGCAAGAATGAAGCTAAAGGTGTAGAAGGGGTATCTAAAGCAACCCATGCACGTAAATTAGAGCTGAGGCAGCGAAAATTTGATACTCTCAAATTGACATCGAACATTCGAGATCCAACTTCGAATGTTTGCCTCGATCGTTCTCTATCCAACTTCGAACGTTTGCCCTACACAAGAAATTCTTAGAAGTAAAAAATTTTGCATCCTTCCACTTGGAAACAACCCTAACATTCTTATGTTATAATTTAGAGCATACATAACCCTAATTAAATATCAGGATACTACAACCTAGTCTATAAAGTTGTTATATGTCCTATTAGCATGTGAGAATCAACGTGTTTTTTAAATAGTATTAAAAAAGTTGTACAAAAATTTCTTACAACACATAACAATTTTATAGACTGAATCAGAAAAAAAAAAAAAAATTAAAAAAATTCCAACTTAATTTAGAGAAAAACTCTATCCATTTCTAAGATTCCTCCATCCCTTGTGACGTAAATTTGGCATTCATGTAACAAGAACTACCGCCACACCTGCCAAAGGTCACAAGGCCTAGCCCCTAAAAGTATAAAAGAGAGACATAAACGAGCAATAAACCCTTTTTATTTACACCCTGTTGGGTTTGTTCTTTTATTTTTTAATTTTAATTTTTAATAATTATGTGGATACCATTCATTAATCAAGAAAATAAAGTAAATTACTCTAACAAAACAATATCACAAATACAACTAAGAATTCTTCCATCCAATCATTTTTAATGATTGGTTTAAAATTAGCATTTGTTAAACCATATACCGTAAAGTTTACATTTCTACTGATGTGACCAATCTGTCAGCTATAAAGCGAAGCTATTACCATGCATCTGTCCTCCCCTACCTATCCAAATCAACTCGATCTAGTTTCATCCTTAGGCCATCTCCAGCAGTTGGAGTTAAAATAGCTACTCAAAAGTACAAATCTCTACTTTAACCACTGGCTATCTTAAAAACACTTCAAAAATAATCTCTATTTCATTCTTCATTTTCTTAAAATATTGTTTTTTAATCTTTTTCTTTATTTATTTATTTATTTATTTTTCACTTCTCCCTCTCACTCTGGTCTCCCACAACCCCAACCCATCTCCCCAACCCCAACCCGTCTCATTTCTTGAGCTAATGAGGATCGGCGAGCGTCGAGATGATCGGCGACGAGGAACCAAAACCTGGACGAGTCGAGGATCTGGCGGGCCCCGACAGTGACGATGCAGAGATCGGATCCGACGGTGACGGCGTAGTCGACGGAGGCGTGGATTTTGGTGTGGGGGAGGAAGGCAACAACGTGCTGGAGGAAAGGGTGTCGGGCTTGGTGTCGACGAGGACGAGCTCATCGGCGAGGTCTTGGGTGAGAATGACGACGTTGCTGGGGACAAAGGAAAGAAGGGCAGCGGCGGTGAAGGAGAGGGAAGGGGTTGGTGGTGTTGACCGAGAGGGGCGGAGGGTTTCATTGGGCATCAAGACCGGGAGGGACGAAGAGGGAGAGTGGGAGATTGAGAAAATATTAGATGAGGGACGGAGAGTGACAGAGAGGGACGAAGAGCGATCGAAGAGGGACAGAGGGAGAGAGAAAAAATTAATAAAAAAAGTCTAAACACATGAACAATGAATAGCCAATGTTGGCTATTTACTGATCATGTGTTTAGAAAAATGGTTAAAGTAACCATTCTGTTGGAGAAGAAAAAAAAAGTAAAAAAAGTCAAATTTGACTATTTTGGCTAAAATAGCAAATCTGTTGAAAATGGCCTTAAGAGGTCACCGCATTCCCCACTTGAAGCACCCTACCTTTTGAGATAATATTATGTAGCCCCAAATCCTAGCTAAACATAACAGCTTGAAAAGTGGCCAATGCCTCCATTGCAGCCAATTCTAAATTTCTCATTTTAGTCAAACTTCTGATTGCTATCACGTGCCCCTTCAAATCCTGCACCACAAGTCCTATGCCCTTATGCCCATTAATTATATACATTGTTGCATCCCAATTCTTCTTGTAAATACCTTCTGAAGGAGCTTTTCATTTTATTTAGTTCCAATCCCTGGCCTCATTTGGTTGGTCAGTCTCCTTCATATTTGCCTTCTTGTACTCCTTAAAGGATTCAATTTCCCCCCTCACAAGAATATTAGGATGAAGAAACTCCCTCATGGACCATTGTGTTTCTATTGAGCCATATCTTCCTTGAGATCCCCATAATTCAAAGTCATAAGTGTTACACTTTTAGAACATTCTCATCCACAAAAGTTGATTTTCTTCCTTGTAAAAATATCAAGGAATAAAAGTAAAATGTAGCCTTTTAAACTTTATCCCGTAGACATAAGTTATAGATCGAATAATGTAAAATTTTTTGTGTTTATTTTCTTTATTCTGCTTTGTCTTTAATTTAATTTATAATTATATTTTCTTTCACGCTCTTCACAAAAACATTTTTGCCATGTTAGCAATTTTCAATTGCCAAATAATGCGTCAAATCCCACTAGACCTATTTGAGCAATATTTTTTTTTTTTTTTTTCAAGCTGACCAATGTTTCACTTATATTCCTTCTACCATAGGACGTGGACTATGATTACAATCAGAGAGCGCTAGAGGGAAATTACCCTATTCAATTTTGAGGGGAAAAATAAGGAAAGGATAAAGAAATACAAGGTGCTTCACCTTTTCAAAAAGACTCTTTCCACTATTATCATCACAACTATATTTACACAAATATATTCTAGTTTCTTTGAGTCACATTATTCTTGGTCAAATAGCTTTATTCTTGTATTAAAAAAAAAAAAAAATTGCCATTATTTTAATTCTACATTGGAAGAGACAATTTGCATGCTTTTCCAATCTGATGTATGAAGGCCTCAATTTTCTCCGTGTTTGATAAAAGAGCTTAAATAAATTACAAGTTCTTTATTTCTACTTTTTTTTTTTTTTTCAAAGCCTATTTAGTTCTTTATTTCTACTTAATCTGACAAGTCGTATGTTTATCCATGTATGACGAAATAGGCTTTGAAAATTCATCAAATCTCAAGACTTGATCATAAATACCGGTTAATTTCTCTCATGGAAGTAATATTACGTTGCACAATTACGATGGAAATTGAATAATTTATAATTTTATAGGATAGAAAAAGAACCGGTTTCTTTGTTTAATTATAAGTTTATAACTTTAGTACTTTTCATTAAAGGTGTGTTTGGAATTGCGATTTCGTAGAAAAAAAAAAATACGATTTAAATTAAATTGCAAAAAATAAATCGTTTGGGAATTATGTTTTTAAAAAAATACGATTTGAAAACGCTGCCTTTTCAAATAGGACTCAAGACGGTGATTTTTTGAAAATGTAGAATTTTATAAACTAATCGTGATTTTGCTAAATGCTTAACTACGTTTTAAAAAATCACGTTTTGAATTTGCACATTTTAAAATTGCTAATTTTAAATCACACTTTTTAAAATTGCAAACTCAAATAAATTCTAAGATCGGCTCAAGTAGTAAGTAAAAAAGGGTTTAGATTTGATAACCTCACCTCTTAAATCCAATAAATATCTTGTTCAAAAAAAATTCCAATAATTATCATCCACAAAAATTGATAATAGCCAATAAAAACATATATGCCATGTGTTGCAGTATCAAAAAAGATTTTATTTTTCTATAAAATAATCAAACCAACATCGTTTTGCTTATATTACTTTATTGAAACTATTTTATATAAAATCTTAAGGAATTTAGAATACTATCATTCAATTTATGCCAGATGGCTTTGATAAGGCCTAGGCTTCAGTTATGTATATATATTTTAAGTTTCTTTATTCTAAAAATTCCTTTAGTGTTATAGTTATGTCCTCAATTCTTATAGTTATGAACATCACATTTTTGATTTTGCTAGATATCAATTAATCATGTTTAATGGCTCTACATAACCTTTTTTTTTAAGTGGCTAACATGAAAAATTACTTAAAACATGCAACGTCAGCTGGTGTAAAATGTATATAATAAATTTGTAGTAATGATATATGTTACACTCTTATTTTACTGAGCTGATATGACAGTACTCATATACTCTTAATTTTTGTTTTTAATAAAAATTGGTTAAAAAACTAATAGACATCGCAACATCAGTTAATAAAATGCTAGTCAAAAGTAAATATAATATATAACATTCCTTTTTTGTGTTCCCCGACTCATCAATTTTTCTTCTTCCTTTAAGCAAAAAGCAATAAAAAGTATACTTTCGGTAGTAGACCTTCAATTTGAGCTAAAATCCTCTCCACTCAATGATAAAAGTAAAAAAAAAGAAAAGAAAAGAAAAGAGAAAGATAAAAAATTATATGGACTAATGAATGATCTATTTGAACTCCTTTAAATGATCTATTTAACTTCCTTTAGAAAGAAAAAGAAATGTAGACTACAACATCTTTCTTCGTACTGCATGTATCAAGGAGAAATTTCTTTTAATCGCGTCTACAAATTGTTATATCAAATGCGGAAAAAGCATACGGCTATTAATAGCTCTAAACAGCCAAATTGCTTTTAAAGAAGTTTGAAAAAAATTACTAATCACTTATGACAAAGCGATTAGCAATTTTAGAGGTATGCGAATAGCGGCTATAACCGCTAACCGCGTATATATATATATATATATATATATATATATAGACACACACACACAAAACGATGTCATTTTATCCTAGGGTATTAAACTTTATTTTACATGGGAGCTATTTGTATCAAGTTATTTCTGTCAAGTTTTGTTAGTAGTTAGATTTCAGTTTAGTCGGTTGCTTAGTCGATTCTCTTGTAACTCAGTATAAATTTTGATTTGATTAGTTGTATATTATTATTTTAATCAATACTGCTAGTTTTTGTGTTCGTTGTATTCTGTTAGACAAAATCACTTCTATGTAATGTTGCTGCTTTCACAGGGATGCTGCTTTATCCAGAGTCTACTCTTCAGCTATATTCTTCGAGAAGATTCTGTGAAGTTTTCAAAGATTTATTTCGGTTCCCTGTTAGCCGTCTGGACGATGTGGTATTCCGTCCGGACGCTCATCAGTCAGCAACATCCGTTCGGACGACGAGATCTTTCCGTCCGGACGCCCATCAGTGTCTAGAAGCTTCGAACAGTTCAAGGTTGCATCCGTCCGGACGTAATGGAAAATCGTCCGGACGCTCTTCAAAGTTCGAGAAGATCCCAGTGTTCTAGCGCATCCGTCCGGACGACGTGGTTATACCGTCCGGACGCCATTCAGGGTTTGACAAGCATTAAGGTTTCTGCCTCAAGACACAGTTATGGGAAGACGGCTGCTACCGTCCGGACGATGTGTGATCCCGTCCGGACGATGTCCTCTATAAGGCAAGAACGTGCATACCAAGTTCAACCATCCAGACGTCAGCCTTCATGGTCCGGACGATCAAGCTTCATATATGGAAATTGCGTGCACCAGTTCAACCGTCCAGACGTTAGCCTTCAAGGTTCGGATGCTCCAAGCCTTATTATGGTAATTTCGTGCAGTCGAAGTGCAACCGTCCGGACGCTCGGTCAAGCTGTCCGGACACCTTCCGGTATTTTGGTCATAACGTTTTACTCAAATATCGGATTGAGACAAAATCGGCGTCGTTGGAAAGCTTAAAAAAATGCTGTAATTTGAGCATCTGGACGGACCCTAGCAGCATTTGGACGGCCTCCGTCCGGACGGAAAGATTTGCCTGTCCGGACATGTAGCGCCCCAGATTTTAAGTAATTATATAAAATGTCTTAAATTAGAATTTAAGACCGAATAAAATAGACAAGTCTAGAATTGACTTTCGAATCATGAGACTCGACGCTCGAACGGCTTAATATTGTAGGAAACAATATTCACATCAATCAGTTAATAAAATACGTGACTTTAAACACCGTATTTTTAATCCCCGAAAAATAATAAGGAATACATGGATATTTATGAAAATAAATATTCCTTGGTCTTATTATTTATAAACTGTAATTTTATAAATGAAGAATAATATTATTATACTCTAATAATATTACGGGACTAATTAATAAACAGATTGAATTAATCAGTGGATTAATTGATACAATAATATCGTTGAATAATATTGATGTGTAATATTCACCATGTGTAATAATTATCATGCATAATATTATTGTGTATTATATATATATATATATATATTGATGGTGTTATAATATTATTGAGACAATAATATTACCGATGGAACGAACTAGACACAAAACGGATGTAGTTTATAATTTTAATGAATTATACATAGACCCAACGTGAAAATATCTAGAGGGATATTTCTATGAGAGATATTTTATAAGAGATATTTTTATAAAAACTTAACTACTAAGTTATGTTCAAAATATCTAGTGATATTTACTAAACTTAATCATTAAGAAAAATAATATCTCCTCTCCTCTTCAATATAACCCGATACACTTCTTCTTTTTATTATTTTCTTCTTCTCTCTTCTTCCTTCTTCATTTTCTCTTCTCTGTTCTTTTTTGCCCGAAAACAGAGACAGCGAGAGGGAGAGAGTGAGACTGAGATGAGAGATCAAGGGAGAGAGTGAGAGTGAGATTGAGAGAGATGAGAACCGAGAGAGAGAGAGACCCAACGGAGAGGGAGAGGAATCGGGAAGATAAGACCCGATCTTCTGGTGGCTGAGCTGGGTGACGCCGGCGAGACCAGGGAACGCCGGTGATACGATTTCCGACGAACCCGTGGGCTAAAACCCATCAACCCAAGAGCTTGGACCCGTGACCTGCGAGCCAAACCCGACGGATCCGGGAGAACCTGTGCAACCCGAACCTTCTAGAGGTCCGATCCTCCATGTCTAGCGGCCAGACGCCGATTTCCGGCGGGCTAAGGCGACTTTCCGGCCGATCCACGAAGACCCGAAGCCTTTGACCCAAAACCCAACCCGGTGACCCGTCAGACCCGAGAGGAAGACCCGGTTCTTCCTGTGCGTTTTTCGATGGCTTTTCCGGCGGAATCGGTGGCTTTTCCGGTGGATTTTCTGATTAAATCCTCAAGGTATAAAAACCCTATGATTAAGTTTAATTTGTTAAATCTATTATTGTAGATTTGTGTATGATTGGGTATTTTAGGGTTCTACCCGATTGTGTTAAAATGGGTTGTGATGTTTTCAATTGATTTGTATTTTCTGTTGTGGGTTCCTGTTATGGCCGAATGGTTAGGAGTCCCTGTTCTTGTTGGGCATTTTTTCGGTTGGCTGATTTGTTGCTTGCGTGTGTGTCGGCTAGTGGTGGGTGTGTTCACTATTTTGCACGACTGAGCCGTGTTCTCTGTGGGTGCTGTTTTGATTAGTACTGTGTAGGGATTTTTGGTTGTTGTTTCCCCTGTTGTTGCTGGCCGGATAGTTGTGATGTGTGTGGATGTTGGACAGTGGCCGTGTACTGTGTTTGGGTATTTTTAGTGTTGATTGTGTTCCCAGTAGCTTGGTCCGCAGTGATGATTTTGCTGTGATGTGTTTCCCGTTTCGGTTTACTGGCAGTGAGGGATTGGATTAGGTTTGTGTCCATTGTTGATGGGTATTCGGATTTGGGGATTTCATTGATTATGAGTTGATTTTAGGTTATTAATGATTTTGATGTTGAAATCGTCTCTGGAATTGGCTATGTACATGAGTTAAGGTATTAGTATTTCCTTCTTGTGGTGATTTATGGAATATTGGCTGCGGATATAACTTTTGGATATATTGGTTAATTGTGTTTACTGGTTGGCATGTATTTCCCCTATCATGCAAGGAATTATGATTTAATAATTTTGGCCATGTATTATGTTTTAGGATTCATTGATTGGTATTGAGTTGGTTGATTAGGTTGATAAGTTGAATTGGAAGTTTAGTAGTATTTAGAGACTGAAGGTTGAGATGATTGTGGATTTAATTGAGTTTTAGATCATGCTCTATGTTTTGAGTGTATTTCTATTTTAGTTGATATAGCTGAATGTATGTATTTTTGGAAATTATCATATGTACCTCGATTAGGACCTATGTTGCCTATATATGGTTTTGATAAATTATGTTAGTTAACAATAATTAATATGTGTCGCTTGTGACTCCTCAAGTTAGATATTGATTATAGTTATAGGTTTGATTATAAGCTTGAATATTATGTACATGAGTTCTATGATTTATGAGGAAATAAATATATGAGCATTGTTGTTAAGTTATCTGGTTTGATCATGTAATGCATTGTTTTAGAGATTGAGTGTTATGGAAATTGAGCATGCTGTTTTACTGTGAGTTCTTTAATATATGATAATTGTTATAGTTAATATGTTTTAAAACAAATGTTTTGTTAATTGATTTAGTGCTTGGATTGATGTTCCCTAAAGATGATTAGGTTTTGTTAGAAATATGCATAAGTTTCTTGTTGGCTGATTTATCTGTGCCAAAGAAAATGATATTAAGAACTTTAGATTGAACTCAAGCGCTACTCAAGACCTAGATTAGATATTATTCTAAAGTATTGATTTGCTAATTGATTAAGTAAATATTAAGACTTAACCATGTTAAGTGTTCATAAATGTAAGTGATTTTCCAATTAATAGATGATTGCTTCTATGTATGTGTATATGTATAAAAATAGAATTCATGTTTAGGCATGAGTTTCTAAAAGAAATGTTATTGACCTTGTTGTATGCACATGTATATGTATTTGATGCAGATGATGAATTGAGACTGCACAAAAGGGCTGTAAGTATAAATTACTTACTGAGGGTAGTACTGGATTTCAGTAGCGTTGTATTTATGTTTTATTTTAATTGGATGCGTGTGACTGATTATTGCATACTGTTAATAATCAACTTATTAATATTGGGCGCGACGTCTCCCAAAGGTTCAGGATGGAAAATGTGCCTGAAACCGAAAACACAATAATTCATATTGATTGGGACGGCTTTCAAAGTGCTAGTAGAGTGACGTGGAACGTACTCTGCTAGTGCAAAAATAAGTTAATCAAAATGTAATGTAGAGGGGACGGCCTCGAGAAAGACGTTGACCGGGGGGACGGCCCTTATAAGAGAGGAGTGCAATGACTATATTGAACTGTTAAACTTTGCATGAAAACTATCACTACATCATTATGTCATATCTCTGTTCCTTAGATAACGCATAAATCATGATGTTGTTGAATGACAGTTAGCTCACTTATGGAACTATGGGATTGTGGCGGTAACCACCTTCTCATAGATGTTTGCGCAGGTTCTGAAGATTATGGATTGGATTAACTGCTAGCTTAAGAGATTTAAAGCTGTGTAGTTAGGATTTTAGTACTTTGTACTCATAAATGTTTGTACTATTTGCGTGTAACATGTTTAGACATTTACTTGTATTTATTAAGTTCCATGTACGCTTTAGTGTCATATGTGACACATGTTTCTTTGTAAATAGTGTAAAGACTTTTAATATATTTCTAGAGGATGTCAGTTAAAGCTCTTAATGTATTGTAAGGGAATTGTCCCTGATGTTTGAAAAAAAAATATATTCGTATTTTCCGCTGCCAGATTTATCATCTCTGAATGGTTAATGACACGTAATTATCCAGATATAATTACTTACGTTTTTGTAAAAAGCGGGTCGTTACAGGACGGCCCTGCAGAAAATTCTAGAATTACTTTCCGGACAAGAAAAACTTGACCCGTCCGGAAGGCCCTGGCTATCGTCCGGACGCGCGTGTTTCAGACTCCGTTTTGAACGCTTTTTTAGGTTTCCTAAGCCTACAAATAAGAGGCTTGAGGCATGCTTTCAACATAGAATTCGGTGGTGAATTCTCTACAGCTTAGAGACGTGATATTTCCTCTAAAGCCTTGCTAAGTGTGTGATTTGATCAGCTGTGAAGTCTATCTTAGGGGTTGGCCCTAAGGTAAAGGATTCCATTGAAGACCCCTTCAGGTAGGAGACCTGGTTGGGAAGCGTTCGTGTTGGGTTACACGTTAGAGAGCAAGGTACGACCACTGCATCAGGGGTATGTGAGTGTTACTGCTTTGTATCTAGTTTTGTCTTCTGAATAGTGGATATCCTGAGTTTGGCTGCCCCGGAGTGGTTTTTCTCTTAATTGAGTTTTCACTTCGTCAACAAAAATCTGTGTGTCATTTATTTTCCGTTGTGCTTTAATTTTTGTTGACACTTATGCACACACTTTATTTTTAGAAGTCAATTTCAGTTTTTCAATTGGTATCAGAGCAGGTATCAGAGCAGGTACACTCTGTTTAGGATTTATTTCCTAAGTGTGATCCTCATCTCTTGTGACTTCTATTTTTTTTATTATACCTTTTATCATGAATTCTTCTCAGTTTTCAAATGAAGATTCTGATATTAAGCTCTTTAAGATTTTTAATAAATTGAAGAATGCTCAACATTCTAAAGAGCTTAAAAATGTGAAGCAAGAAAAAAGAGTCTTTGATTGTTCAGTTATCTGAATCTCATGCTTTGATTGACTCTTTGAGATCTGAGAATACCATGTTGTTTGACATTATTGATACACTTGAGAATAAATTAAAAAAATCTGAAGATCTCTTGAAAAAATTCTCAAGTGATAATTTGAAAAGCATGCTGTGTATTCATTCAGATATTTCGAACAAGCCTGATTTGACTACTGATTTAAATACTTCTACTCACATGCTTCTGATTCTGAATTAGACTCTGTTGGTATTAAGCATGTGATAGTAGATGCAGCTTGTTCTAAAAATTCTTACTTAAATAAATGTGTGATGCCTAACTCCAAGGATTCAGGAACACAAGGTAAGTTTATTCCTATTTGTCATAATTGTGGGAAAATTGGTCATATTAGACCAAATTGTGTTGTGTTAAATTCTCACAGACCTTGGAAGAAGCAGGAGGACTCCAAAAAGGGCGTTAGTGAGAAAACCTCTTTAGATAAATATGTCCTGCCCCATAGGAGGCATATATCTCAAAGAGGTAAGAATTTTGTTGTTTGTGAAAATGCTAATTTTAAATTTGCAGTGCCCTTCAAGAAGCATTTTAGCAAACGAAGTCAGCCTACCTGCTATCATTGTGGTGTCTTTGGACACATCAGGCCACACTGTCCTCAAATCTGACATCAGCAGCCTCGGATTAGGAAAACAGAGCAAAAGACAGGTAAGTCTAGCTCTAAACCTTCTAAGCCTCATCATGTTTTTCGGCAACAACGGCATTATCCTCAAAGGGATTCTCCTTCATACTATCACTGTGGTAAGTATGGCCACATCAAAGCCGAATGCTTCAAAGTGAAGCCTCACAAGCCCAAGAAGAATCAGACCAATGAAGGGCTTGTCAACATGATGAAGAATGTCCTAGTCAGACTGATCAATTGGGACATGGCTCACACCCCTGCCTCACAGGTAAAGAAGGTATGGGTAAGGAAGGATGAGACAATTCACCCTTTAAGGGGGAGTGGACTCACCTAGTAGGTGAGGTCTCCCATGCCTAGGATTTTGGTTCCTAAATCCTAGTGCATGTCAGGTATGTTTGCATTGCATTGTTTATCTTGTCATATCGTACTCATGCCTTGCATTTTTGAGGAACCGTTTATTTTATCCTCATATTTTTTCTTGTTGTCTTGAGAAACATCTGTAGATATTTTCTTTTGGGGATGACAGTTGAAGCACGTCGGGCGGCTGCTTTTCTGTCTTGGTATTTCTTAAACCTCTCTCCATGAGGACAGGTTTGGTTTACCTTACATGCTGGGATTAGATGTCATTTCATTTTCCATAAGCATGTCTTTGTTGTTTTTCTGTTTATTGTTTTTCAACAACAAAAAAAAATTAATTGGGGAGAAGATACGGAACTTTATTTCTTTCTTTTGATAGCTTTTCAGATTTTGCATGTGTTTTTGCCTGATATCTCAGTTCATTGTGCATTGATTAAATATGGGGATAATTACACTTAACCCCCCTGATTTATCCACGGTGTGGCGATTTACCCCCCAATGTACCAAAATTGGTACATGACCCCCCCGAACTTGCCAACATGTGGCAAAATCAACCTTCCGTCCAATCGACCGTTCGTTTGGACGAAAAATCGGTCACGTGCAAGTCACATGACCGTTTAAGACAGAGACCCTCCCAAAGTCACGTGACTTGCACGTGACCGACTATCCGTCCAAACGAACGGTCGATTGGACGGAAGGTTGATTTTGCCACATGTTGGCAAGTTCGGGGGAATCATGTACCAATTTTGGTACATTGGGGGGTAAATCGCCACACCGTGGATAAATCAGTGGGGTTAAGTGTAATTATCCCTTAAATATGCTTATATATGATTGAGAGTTTATGCATAATATCTGCTAAGTTTTCCTGTTGCATCTTAATGATAGATAGTTACTTTCCTCATGCGATGAAAATGTGCACTATCTAAGACTCTCCTAGGGTACATCTTTTCCTTCTCTGACTTTTTGCTTCTAAAAATTCTAGATAAGAGAAGAGGTCTTTGATTAAGATGGTCAAATTGACCACATGCTAGTTGAACCTAGAGCCTAAAAATTCTGGCACTCTCTAGGATTGCAGCACCATAAGAATCAAGCAGTAAATCATATGCATTATGCGCTTTTAAATTGTATATTCACTGCTTATGTGCTGAGTTTGCTATATGCCTTGCCCTCTACGTGCAAGTAAAAATTTTACTTTGTCCTTCATGGTACAAGTAAAACAATTAGGTGCTGCATCTTAGGGGGAGTATATCAGATGAGGGTGGCTAGGCCCTAGTAAGATAAAGTTTTACTTTTGGCTGATCTTTTATTGATTTTCTCTCTTGTTTGAAAAATCTGGTTGTTTTTTTGTCATATTAGTGAATTTCATACCTTATTGAGAAAGTTTTCACACACACACACACGCATTGCATGAGTTGAGCAATCTATTTAAAATTTCTATCTGCAGGAAAATTTGTGCTTATTGAATACTTAACTCTCATTTATATCTTTGCATATTTCTGCAATGCTATTTGACTGTTTTATCAGTTGATTATACATGCGTGTTCTGAAGCTGACTTTTGAGAAAAATATTTTTCTGCAAATTTTTCTCCAGTTTCAGATTTTTAGTGTGAAGCGTCTGGATGGACCTACTCTTACATCCGGACGAGCGCAGTCTTGCCATATGCTGATCTAGCAGTTGCCATCCGGATGGTTAAGTGACACATCCAAACAGGACCTCTACAGGTTTAAGACTAGCGTCTCTTTTTTTGGCCATACACACATCTATGTATTTTTTGATTTATCATGGCATGTTGTGTGTTTTTCTCGTGGGTTTCTCCCGAGATTTTGGCATTTGTTGCACATCTCTTCTCATCCCATGATCTTCTTTGTGTCTTCCGTTATTCTTTTAAGTCTTTGTGCTTTTAGAATATTCGAATATTTGTTGGGATATTTTCTTGAGATATTGTGCATGAAAATCCTTTTCTGTCTGTGTGCTGGACTGATCTTTTATGCCTTATGAATATCTGCATTGCTTATATTTCTCTTTGGCATCCATTTGACAGTCGTCTTGAATACCACATTATTTTTGGAACTAACAGGATCTAATGGTATTTTTGGAAGTATTTCTGGTTGGTTTTGATTCAGGAATATGACATCCAGCGGCACCCAGCACAATGTTTGATAGATGCATCCTTTGGAAAACTGACTATTGTTGAAGTCAGATGTTCAATTTCCAAAAGTCTTGGGATTTGATACTTAGAGGATTTCTGTTCCTCTCTTTTGGGCCACTTGTAGACTTTTCTCTATTCTCCTATTGTTTTGGATTTTAGAAAGTTTTTGTCTGTGGATATTATTACTCTATTTACCCTTATACTTCTGAGACATTGAGGGGGAGTAATTGTTGTGTGGTTTTTTTCATTACTCTGTTTTACCCTTTATCCCTTTGTGATAAAAAGGGGAAGTAATTTTTGATTTGGATCGGGAATGTATTTTTAACCGGTCAAGTGATTTTTGTTCCAGAATGGCCAAAGGGGGAGTTTGTTAGTTTTTGTGTTGGCTGCATTCTGTTGGACAAAATCACTTCTATGTAATGTTGCTACTTTCACAGGGATGCTGCTTTATCCAGAGTCTACTCTTCAGCTATGTTCTTCGAGAAGATTCTGTGAAGTTTTCAAGGATTTATTTCGGTTCCCTGTCAGCCGTCTGGACGACGTGGTATTCCGTCCGAACGCTCATCAGTCAGCAACATCCGTCTGGACGACGAGATCTTTCCGTTTGAACGCCCATCAGTGTCTAGAAGCTTCGAACAGTTCAAGGTTGCATCCGTCCAAACGTAATGGCAAATCGTCTGGACGCTCTTCAGAGTTCGAGAAGATCCTAGTGTTCCAGCGCATCCGTTCGGACGACGTGGTTATACCGTCCGGACGCCATTCAGGGTTTGACAAGCATTAGGGTTTCTGCCTTAAGACACAGTTATGGGAAGACGGATGCTACCGTCCGGACAATGCGTGATCCCGTCCGGACGATGTCCTCTATAAGACAAGAACGTGCATACCAAGTTCAACCATCCGGACGTCAGCCTTCATGGTCCGGACGATCAAGCTTCTTATATGGAAATTACGTGCACCAGTTCAACCGTCGGGACATTAGCCTTCAAGGTCCAGACGCTCCAAGCCTTATTATGGTAATTTCGAGTAGCCGAAGTGCAACCGTCCGGACGCTAGGGCAACACCGTCCGGACGCGGCCTTGTTATGGAAGCTTTCAGCGCCATCTTGGAGAGGCGGTTGCAATTGACCGTCCAGACGCTTGATCAAGCTGTCCGAACACCTTCCAGTATTTTGGTCATAACTTTTTACTCAAATATCGGATTGGGATGAAATTTGTGTCGTTGGAAAGCTTAGAAAAAATGATGTAATTTGAGCATCCAGAAGGACCCTAGAAGAGTCCGGACGACCTCCTTCCGGATGGAAAGATTTGCCTGTCCGGACGGCCCTGCAGAAAATTCCAGAATTACTTTCCGGACAAGAAAAACTTTACCTGTCCAGACGGCCTTGGCTCCCGTCCGGACGCGTGTGTTTCAGACTCCATTTTGGACGCGTTTTTGGGTTTCCTAAGCCTATAAATAAGAGGCTTGAGGCATGCTTTCAACATAGAATTCGGTGGTGAATTCTCTACAGCTTAGAGACGTGATATTTCTTCTAAAGCCTTGCCAAGTGAGTGATTTGATCAGTTGTGAAGTCTATCTTAGGAGTTGGCCCTAAGATAAATGATTCCATTAAAGACCCCTTCAGGTAGGAGACTTGGTTGGGAAGCATTCGTGTTGGGTTACACGTTAGAGAGCAAGGTACGACCACTGCATCAGGGGTATGTGACTGTTACTGCTTTGTATCTAGCTTTGTCTTCTGAATAGTGGATATCCTGGGTTTGGCTGCCCCGGAGTGGTTTTTCTCTTAATTGAGTTTCCACTTCGTCAACAAAAATCTGTGTCATTTATTTTCCGATGTGCTTTAATTTTTGTTGACACTTATGCACACACTTTATTTTTAAAAGTCAATTTCAGTTTTTCAAATACAATTCAGAGATTTCCTCTTCTCTCAACTTTCTCTCTCGCACAGTTCATAGCTTCTGTTTTGTTCTTCTCTCTTCATCAAACATTCTATATTAGAAATCCAATATGGTATCAGAGCGATCATCAATCATTTTCTGATTTCTTCTTTCATAATCACAATCGTTTCTTTTCTTCCTTTTCTCTTCAATTTCTTTGTTTTTCGTCAAATATTTCGATGGAAAACCTTACCCTAGGTTCATCATCTGTGGCAATGGATTGTTTGAATTCATTATATCTCCATAATGGCGATAATCCAAGAAATCCCCTAGTTTCTCAATTGCTAACTTGCGAGAACTATTATACATGGAGTCGCTCCATGCTCATGGCGTTGACAGCAAAGAACAAGGTTCTTTTCATCAATGGAGGATTGCCAAAACCTGATCCTTTTAGCTTCGAGTTTCTGCCATGGATGCGACACAACAATATAGTACTTTCTTAGATTATTAACTCTGTTTCCAAAGAAATTTCTATTAGTATCATATATGTTGATATCGCTGAGGTAATGTGGAATGATCTTAAAGATCGTTTTTCGCAACAAAATGGCCCTAGAATTTTTCAAATTCAGAAGTCTATTTTAGACTTAATGCAAGAAAAACTTTCGGTGAGCAGTTATTTCACCATTCTCAAAGGGTTATGGAATGAATTGATCCACTACAAACCCTTGCCACCGTGTACGTGTGGTACTACGAAGGCTCATAATGAATATCAACAATAGGAGCCTGTAATGTAGTTCTGGATGGGTTTGAATGATTCCTATGCACATGCTCAAGGCCAAATTATGATGATCAATCCTCTTCCGCCAATCAATATTGTGTTTTCCCTTGTTACTCAGGAAGAGAAGCAAAAAGAAATTTCTAATGCTATTGGTTCAAACATTCAAAATTCTGCTGCTCTATTCATAAAGTCTGTTTCTTCTACTCCACCCGCACCACCACGAGTTCGTTTTGCCAAGAACAACTCAATTTGCAAAGATCGACCTGTTTGTAGTCATTGCGGGATTTCTGGTCATACCATGAAGAAGTGCGATCGCTTGCATGGTTTTCCTATCGGTTTCAAGTTTACTAAAGGCAAGAATGTTGCAGAGTCTTCTGCTAATCAAGTCTTAGAGTACTTTGATCAATCTTCCAGGAATCAAGATGTGCCTTCACTGCCATTTACCCAAGAGCAATGTCAAAAGCTCATGGCCCTCATTGCACCTACTTCTGATGTCATCTTGGCCAATCAAGTAGGTCATTCCAAGAATCATCTTGTTGTAAACATGTCAGGTAGTTCTTTTATGCCTAATTCAGTTTCTAATTTTCTTCATTCCATTTTCTCATCCAAGTCTGCTTTTCAAAAGGCCTTAAAATTAAAATCTTGTTCCTGGATCCTTGAGTATCACTGTCAGCTGGTGGATTCCTCCATCACCCCACTGCAGTCTTCTTCTTCTATTGCAGATCAGTTTATCACAGGTATTCCTCAAGCCCTTTTTCCTGTTTTGTCCTATGACCGGTTCTCTCCTTCTCATAAACACTTTGCCCTTTCCATTTCCGCTTCTGTTGAGCCTCAATATTTTCACCAAGCTGTCAAACATGCTTGTTGGCGTGAAGCCATGCAATCTGAGATAGATGCCTTAAAATCCAATAATACTTGGACTCCTACACATCTACCTCTCGGAAAGACACCCATTGGTTGCAAATGGGCGTACAAGATCAAACATTAAGCTGACGGTTCTATTGAACGGCATAAAGCTCGTTTAGTGGCCAAAGGTTTCACTCAATGTGAAGGGTTGGATTACTTTGAGACCTTCTCCCTGGTTGCTAAGATGACCACTGTTCGTTGTTTACTTGCCTTGGTTGCAATTCACAATTGGAGGCTCCATCAACTTGATGTGAATAATGCATTCTTACATGGAGATTTGGATGAAGAAGTTTTTATGCAATTACCACTTGGTTTTGCTAGTAAGGGGGAGACCCGGGTATGCAAACTCAACAAGTCACTTTATGGCTTTAAACAAGCCTTAAGGCAGTGGTTTTCTAAGTTTTCAACCATTTTGATTCAACACGGCTTCATTAAGTCCAAGGCCGACTACTCCTTATTCACCAAAACTGTTGATTCTTCCACTACAAAAAAAATCAGATATTACTAACGTGCAGAAATTAACACGCTACTGCACTTACTAACGTTATAGAAATTTACACGTTACTAAATAAAATAGTAACCTGCAAAAATTTGAACGATACTATATAGTAACCTGTAATTATTCCATGTTACAATATAGTAACGTGTAAAACATTATACGTTATTGTTTAGTAACGTGCTACCTTTTACATGTTACTAATATATATTTCGATTTTTTTTTTTTTTTTTTTTTTTTTACAGTATATATAAATTCGAAATCATACTAACACTGTGTAGTTAGTACGTTACTAGATTAGTAATGTGAAAAATTTAGACGTTCCAATTATTGTAACGAGTAAGTTTTCCACGTTACTGTATAATATCGGGCAAACTTACACGTTACTATATAGGAACGTGCTATATTTGGTCGTTACTATAATTGCATGTAACTAAATTTGGTACGTTACTAGAGTAGTAACCTTAAAATTTTGCACGCTATTACATTAGTAATGTGCAAAATTTAGCACGTTACTATTTAGTTACGTGCGAAAATTTGCATGTTACTAAATATTATGTCAATATAATTTTTTAAAAAATAATAAAATTTTAAATAATTAGTAACCTAACTATTTTGCACATTACTAAATTTAGTAATGCGCAAATTGTTTGCACGTTACAGTCGTTACTAAATTAGTAATGTGCAAATTATTACACGTTACTAAATTAGTAACGTGCAAAATTCTTGCACGTTTCTAAATTGGTATGATTTTTTTTTTTAACAAAAAAATAATTTAAAATTTAAAATTATTAATGACGTGTCAAATTTAACACCTCACTAAATAGTAATGATCTATCATGATCTACCATGATTGATCGGAAGATCTATCGATCCTATTGATCTATCATGATTGATTAGATGATTTGTCATGATTGATAAGATGATCTATTGATTTTATTGATCTATCATGATCGATCGGATGATCTATCGATCCTATTGATCTATCATGATTGATCAGATGATTTATCATGATCGATCAGATGATCTACCGTGATTGATCGGATGATCTATGGATTCTATTGATCTATCATGATCTTTCGAATGATCTATCAATCCTATTGATCTATCGTGATCGATCAGATGATCTATCGATCTTATTTATCTATCATGATCGATCGGATGATTTACCATGATTGATCGGATGATCTATCGATCCTATTGATCTATCGATCCTATTGATCTATCACGATCGATCGGATGATCTATCGATCCTATTGGTCTATCATGATTGAACGGATGATCTACCATGATTGATCGGAAGATCTATTGATCATATTGATCTATTATGATCGATCGGATGATCTATCATGATCGATCAGATAATATATCGATCCTATTGATCTATCATAATCGATTGGATGATCTACCATGATTGATCAGATGATCTATTGATCATATTAATCTATCATGATTGATCAGATGATCTATCATGATTGATCGGATGATTTGTCGATCCTATTGATCTACCATGATCGATCGGATGATCTATCAATTGTATTGATCTATCGTGATTGATCGGATAATTTATTGATCCTATTGATCTATCATGATCGATCAGATAGTCTACCATGACTGATCGGATGATTTATTGATCGGTTGATCCTATTGATCTATTATGATCGATCGAATGATTTATTGATCTTACAGATCTATCATGATTGATCGGATAATCTATCGATCGTGATAGAGTTTGATCAATCATACTTGACACAGTGAAGGTTCGATCGAACGTCTGATCGATCCTAATAAGTACTAGTCCGATCGATCATGAAAAGATCATAGGATCAATAGAATATCTGATCGATCAAAGTGTATTGCTCCAATCTGATCGGTAAACCATAAGTAATGTGATATATGTGTGTTTATATATATATATAACTTTTTTTTTTTTTTTTGTAAGTAAACTATATTTTATAGTTAGTTATATACTAGCTATAGGATATATGTTATATAGTAAGTATTAATAACTAATTAATATGTTAGTTTAATATACTATATAAGGCAAAAAATGTATTTTTTCAATAAGACAAAAATATATATAAATTCGGGAAAAAATAAAATAAAAATAATTAAAAAAAACAAATTCACAAAATTAAAATTAAAGAAAAAATGAAAAAGAAAATTAAAAAAAAAACGAAAAAGGATGTTTTTGTTTTAAAAAATAAAACCCAAAATTAACTTTAAAAAAAAAACAATTTTTCCAAAAAAAATAAATTTAAAAAAAGTTATTTACAAAAATCAAATTAAAAAAATTAAAGACAAACGAAAAAGAATTTTATTTAAAAGAACAAACGAAAAAATAATTAATAATTATGAAAACAATATTTTTAGAAAAAAGAAAACAAACGAAAAATAAAAAAGAAAAACCTGTTTTTTATTAATTTTTTTTTTAAAATATATATATAAATGAAAATTAAGAATAAAAACCAATATATATATACACACAAAAAAAAGTTAATTAAAAAACAAAAAAGCTCATGATTGAGCCTTTTGGGGGGGGGGGGGGGGGGGGGAATGGGGTGCACGCGGGACAAGAAAAATTTCGTGTCCCGCGTGCGCCTCACCCAAAAGTTTAATTTTTTGTTTTGTTTCTTTCTAAAATTTTAGTAACGTGCAAATTTTCCATGTTACTAAATAATAATGTGGTGACAATTTCCACGTTACTAAAATTAATTTAGTAACTGAAAATCATGTGACTGAAGTAAGGTTACTACACTTTAGTAATGTGCGAAAGGGTTTTGCACGTTACTAAAGCAAGGTTACTAAAATCTAAATTTTTTGTAGTCGTGTGCACGCGGGACACAAACTTTTTGGGTCTTTTAAAACACCTTTTTCAGCCATTTTTTCTCCCCATGTGTTCCGAGCTTTCTTGCTTTCTCCCACTAGGTACTCTCTCTCTCTCTCTCTCTCTCTCCCTCCCTTGGTTACGCCTTTCTTCTCTTGTTATTTCTCTGGCCTTTTTTTTCTCTTTTCTTTTTGTTTCAATTTTTAACAATTATTCACAAAACTGTTTTTGTGATGGGTAACAGATCTGATGGGTTCATAACTGTTTTTATTTCGAGTAATGCTACACATCATCCCCTTGTCCTCCTTTTATCCCCCAAAATTGATGTGGCTCTTAAAATCACCATTGGATCAAAACCCAAAAGTGATATATCAAAAATTCAATGGTGATTTTAAGAGCCACATCAATTTTGGGGGGACAAAAGGAGGACAAGAGGATGATATGTAGCATTCCTCTTTTATTTCTTTATTTTTGGATATCAACAAGTAAGTCTTTCATTTCTTCTTCTTCTTCCTTCAGCTATATATATTGGGTTTTCTCTTTTTGTTATGGTGTTGAGATATATTTGTGATATTTGTAATATTTGTGAAACAATATCAGGAATACAGAATGAATTCAAGAGGAGTGCAGCTCTTTACTTGCAGATGGTTGCCTTTTTCTTCTCCAAAAGCTCTTATTTTTCTCTGCCATGGTATCTTTCTCTCTGTTCCTCTCTGTGTCTATGTAGTGTGTTTGTTCTTATGGGTGAGAGTGTTTAATTCATATTGATTGTGGTTTGCAGAATATGGCATGGAGCGTAGTGGTTTCATGAGAGGTAATTAATGAATATTCTTTAATGGAGTGCAGTGCATTGCTTGAAGCCTTGAATATTGATTTCAAGATTTTTTGCTTGAAGCCTTGAAAAAATGGCTGGATTGGAGCTGGAGGGAGAGATGATTCGGATGAAGCCCTGTGCGTTGGGGTTAACATTTTTTTTTTTTTTTTACATAATTTTAGTAACGTGCTAACACACGTTACTAAAAATAATAATTTTTTAATTTTTAATTTTTATATATATTAGTAACGTTTTTTTTTTTTAATTTTTAATTTTTAATTTAGTAACGTGCAAAAGTGTTACACGCCACTAAAATTAGTGATGTGATAATTTTACACATTGCTAATTTTAGTGACATGCAACACTTTGCACGTTACTAAATTAAAAATTCGTTCAACGTAAATTATCACGTTACTATGTTTACTGGCGTCTCATTTGCACGTTACTATATATTTACTAACGTGCAATTTTTCTGCATTACTATGCAGTAACGTGATGTCCATTTGGACGTTACTAAAATTATTTTAGTAACTATGGGATTAGGAACGTGAAAATCACGCCACTAATTTCATGTTACTACAGTTTACTAACGTGTAAAAGGCTTTTGCACGTTAGTAAACCTTTTGCATGTTAGTAAACCTAGGTTACTAAAATTGAAAATTTTTGTAGTGTTCCTTCATTGCTTTATTGGTCTATGTTGATGACATTGTTTTGGCCAGCAATGATTCCAAGATTATTGATGAATTCATTGTGTTTTTAAACACTCGGTTCAAGCTCAAGGATTTGAGTCCTCTCAAATTTTTTCTTGGTCTTGAGGTTGCCTGTAGCACCAAAGGAATTACGCTTTGCCAACGCAAATTTGCTCTTGATATCCTCAATGATGCAAGCCACTTGGCTGCCAAACCAGCCAAGTTCCCTATGGAGCCTAATGTAAAATTTCCTGCTACTGAGGGTGCCTTGCTTGAAGATCCAACCGTCTACAGAAGATTAGTTGGTAGACTTTTATACCTTACTACTACTCGGCCGGACTTGACATATTCTGTTCACACACTCAGTCAATTCATGCAGTCTCCTAGACAGCCTCACATGGCAGCAGCACTTCAGGTTCTTCGATACATTAAATTTGCACATGGTCAAGGACTTTTCTTCCATTCTTCATCTACATGCCATCTTAAGGCATTTTGTGACTCCGACTAGGCTGCATGTCCTGACACTAGAAGGTCTGTTACTGGCTTTTGTGTCTTCCTTGGTTCTTTTTTGATCTCATGGAAGTCTAAAAAGTAACACACGGTCTCAAGATCTTTGGTTGAAGCTGAGTACCGTTCTATGGCTGCTGTTTCTTGTGAAATCACTTGGTTATACAATTTACTCAAGGATCTTCAAGTCACTCATTCTTCCACTGCTCTTCTCTTTTGTGACAGCAAGGTTGCAATTCATATTGCTGCTAACCCTGTCTACCATGAATGCACAAAGCACATAGAGATTGATTGTCATATTGTGCGTGAAAAGATCCAAATGGGACTGATCCAGACTCTACATGTTTCTTCTGCAAATCAGCTTGCTGATTTCTTTACAAAGTCCCTTGGTTTTGTTCCCTTTTATTCTCTTCTATCCAAGATGAATATTGTGGATGTCCACTATCCATTTTGAGGGGGAGTATTAAATTGTATTTTACACGTAACCTATTTGTATCAAGTTATTTCTGTCAAGTTTTGTTAGTTAGTTAGATTTCAGCTTAGTCGGTTCTCATGTAACTCAGTATAAATACTGATTTGATTAGTTGCATATTATTATCTTAATCAATATAATTCAGAGACTTCCTCTTCTCTCAACTTTCTCTCTCGCACAATTTACAGCTTCTGTTTTGTTCTTCTCTCTTCATCAAACATTCTATATCAGAAATCCAATATAGGGTTTAAACTTAAACATGCTAATCATTCATAGATTCACTCATTGCACCACATTCTCTCATCTTTGCATCTCTTTCATCTCTTAATCATACACAGATTTGCTCATTGTCAGTGTCCTACTCCATAAGCTGCTTCTGACCCTCCTCTTTTTCATCATTCTCACCTGAAAGCCTTGGCGCTTCTTCTCCTCCTCCTGCTCTCGTTCCTGCTCTATTAAGGGTTGCTTGTTTTGAGGTGCATAGACCGGTGTGATAATTTTACATGTCATTGTGGGGTTGAATGAAGCGTCTTTTGGGTGAGGATTGATTTAGGGATTTTTTTTATTATTATTATTTTTTAAATTCTTATGTTAAAATTTTGGTAATATTAGAGTTGAAGAATCTTTTGAATTCATCTTTTGTGTATTTTGGTCCGTTGATCTTAGCTATTGTTATTATTATTTTTTTTTTTTCGGTGCTCATTGGGGTTTTCACTTTGAAAAGTGATTATAAGATTCGGTTATAAAAAATAACGCCAACCGCCTAAGGGGGTGCAGATGCGGTATCAAATTTCACTAACCATCTTTTCACCCTTAGTTATATCTCACATTTTTTTTTTTTTTTGGTAGTAATAAGAAATTTATGCTTTTTTAATAGAATTCCTTTAACTTTTTAATTCGATTAAAAAAAAAGATATTGTTAGTCTTCACGCTAATTTATCATACTCATATCACACAAAAATATCATGTAAATTTCCGTACTTAAAAATACGTACTAATTTTATAGATCAAGTCCAATTTGAAAAAGAAAAACTCTACCTAACTCAAATTGGGTTTTAGTCCCAGAAGGAAACAAAAGTTACAAAACCATGGTCCATGACCATCCATCCAACCACAAAAAAAAAAGAAAAAACCCGAATAACCCGACCCAGTTCGTTTCCTATAACAGAAGAAAGAAATGGATAAGGGATTAAGGGATAAGGTTTTGTGCGATATTTCGTCCAATGAAATGATACGGGCTTTGACAACCACAGCCTCTCTCTAAAATCTTGCGACCTTTTTAACTCTCTCTCTCTCGCTCACTCTCTGCCACTCTTTACGATTCTTCCTCTTCTGTAAAGCAAAGCCATGGCCGCTGCTTCCCCAATGGCCAGCCAGCTGAAGTCCAGCTTCACCTCACCAATCACAAGAGCTTTGGCCTCACCCAAAGGCCTCTCTGCCTCTCCCCTCAAAGTCTTGCCTTCTGGGAGACGCCATTCCTTCACCGTCAAAGCCGTCCAATCTGAAAAGGTACCCGTTACTTCTCTCTCCAGACCTACAAATGTATATAGACTATAGATATATGTTGTCAGCTTAATTAGTAAAGTCTAAATTGACATTTTATCGAACATCTGGAGATCGAGTTTTGCCACTTGGTTCTGAAACTAGGATTATGAGTAATCTTAGAGAAAGGTTATATGATAAATGTAGCCCATGTATTAATTACACATGAAAATAATGTGTATATGGATATGTTAATTGTATGTTGCTTTTAAATACTTAGGAAAATTACACATACTAACACTTAATATGTAATGTCTTTACGAACGTTCGTAAATATTATGGCTCGGTTTGGTAAATATTTTTTTTATGGTTTAACTTTTTTTTTAGTAGTAATATAATGTGATTGTTGTGATTTAAACCATAAATAAGTTTGTAATTTTTTTTTGCATGGAAAAGTAAAAAGAATTTGTTTTGTAGTGATTTTTTTTTTTTTTAATAATAATAATAAAAAAGATTGATGTGATATAATTAACAAAGTAAAAAGGTTGAAATATTTTGAAATTGATTTTTTTTAAGAAATTAAAAAAAAAAAAAAAAGAGGAAAGTTGAGTTGTTTATCAAATGGTGCCTATATTTCTCAAATTACCAAAATTTTGTAACGTTCTCTCAAAGAGTCAAAGGACAAAATATCCTTATAATTTTTTTTAAAAAATAACATAAAAAGGGCGGTATTTTGTAACAGTGTGTTTTCATATATATATATATATATATATATATATATATATATATATATATATATATATATATATATATATATATATATATATATATATATATATATATAAATTTAGGGTTATTTTTGTTTTATTGAACAATTTTTAGGGTATTTTTTTTTTTTTGCAGGACAAAAATATGCATTTGCAAATTTTTAATAGTTTGAAAAGGCATTAATAAAATCTTTAGTTCGAGAGAACATTACAAATTGAGTATTTGTTTGAGAGAATACATGTATTTTTCCCTAAACAAAACTAGACAATATTGTTCGCTAGGAACAAGCTAGGAAGGTCATGTATTCATAATCAACTAGACAGCTTTAAATATTGAATTTGGCATAGGTGCTGTGAAAAAAATTACAACATATATACTGTTATTTTTTTAACACTCTAAACTTAACTTCACCGTCCTCTTGTTTTTTTTTTTTTATTATTATTATTTTGGACATAAATTTTCTACAAACCGGTTTGTAAGAAATTTCCTACAACGCACATATAAAATTGACATGTGTTTCTCACATGTTTAAATGACACATGTTCTTTTTATATGTAGGTTGTAAAAAATTTTCTACAAATCAATTTGTAAGAAATTTCTGTCCTTTTATTTTTAACATTTGAATATGTATACACGTAAAATGTTTCCTTTATAGATTTAGATAGATCCTCCGATCTCTATGGTAAGATGTAACTGTTATTTTCGTGGTTGAATTTTGCAGCCAACTTTCCAGGTTATTCAGCCCATCAATGGGGACCCATTCATTGGAAGCCTAGAGACTCCGGTGACATCAAGTCCATTGATTGCATGGTACCTCTCTAACCTTCCGGCCTATAGGACGGCAGTCAGCCCACTCCTGAGGGGTGTTGAAGTGGGCCTGGCCCATGGGTTTCTCCTTGTTGGGCCCTTCGTCAAGACTGGGCCTCTGAGGAACACCGAGTATGCTGGGGGAGCCGGGTCTCTTGCTGCTGCTGGCCTTGTTGTTATACTTAGCATTTGCTTGACCATGTATGGCATTGCATCCTTCAATGAAGGAGAACCATCCACTGCCCCCGGATTAACCCTAACCGGCCGGAAGAAGGTGCCTGACCAGTTGCAAACCGCTGACGGATGGGCCAAGTTCACCGGCGGGTTCTTCTTCGGTGGGATTTCCGGTGTCATTTGGGCATACGTCCTCCTCTACGTCGTGAACCTGCCCTACTACTTCAAGTGAATTTTTGTTCATCTATGTTTTCTCCTAATGTATGGTCCTAATTGGGAAGCAAATGTAAAGTTGTATATTTAATGACCAACATTGTTGCCACAATTATTGTGTTTAATATTTGGACTTCCCTCGTTGTGGACTTGTACATTTCAATTTTCACATATTTACAATTATGCTTTTAAATTTTCACAATTATTCCTTTACTTTGTTTTTACTTCTTGTAATAAGCTTTCAGAAAAAAACTTCATTTAAACTCATGACTTATCACCGCTTTTGTACTTATTACCTTAAATTTAAAAAACTCTCAATTTAGTGTATCCATCTTACATTTTCTTTTTTTCAATTTTATCAATTCTTTAAGATTTCTGTTAATTCTTGCCAAAATTTTTAAAATATCTTTTTTTTTTTCTTAAAAAAATAAATTAAAAAAAAATTCAAAGATTCAGACGTGAGTATTTTTACAAATTCCGTTAAATTTTTACAAATGCCTAAATCTTTACAATTTTTTTTCACTAAAAAATGAGGGTATTTTGAGAATTTTGACACATATCTGTTAAGATTTAACTGAGAATCCTAATATAGGGGTGAAATTGGGAAAAATAATAAAAGATGGATACAGTAAATTGACATTTTTTAAAATTTAGGGAGGTAATTACAAATTTGATGAAAGTTAAAAAAGATTAAGTGAAATTTCATCTAATCTTTTATATATTAATACAAGTTTTATGCATAACAGCATAAGCATTTGAAAGACTCTTCAGAGTCAAAGTAAAATAAGCAATTGTTATTATTATCTTTGCTTTATCATATGCAATTGACCAATTGTTATCAACACTTTAGTAAAATGCTTAGTGTGAATTATTTTTTTACGTATATTTCCCTCTATATGTGTCACTTGATAAAGTTTAATTTCTATGTTTACTATATAAGCAATTGTTAGGATTAATGCCAGGCTTGGTGTCCTAAAAACCAATTTGAATATAATTTTTGTTTAAACAAAGGGTTAAATGCATTTTTGAGGTATATGTGTTAAGTCTCATTATCAAATGACTCCTTCAGTTTTCAAAAGTATTGTAGATAGTACTTGTCTTGAACCTAAATATCGCGATGGTGCTTCTATCCACAATTTTAACGGAGAGACATGTCAAATCAATCAAAAACTGTAACATGACTCATATGTCTTATTGAAAGACTAAAAAAAATTAAAAAACCTTATAATTTTTTTTTAAAAAAAAAAATTAAAAAACATAAAAAGAAAAAAGATATAAATGACCAGCCACTCCCTGCCACTATGGCCAGCCAGAGGGTGGCCAAACAACCTGAAAAGCTCTTAGAGTGGTTCGAACACCCTCATTCCTTTGCTGTAATAATTGATTTAAGGAAAGAGATTAGATTTTTTTTTTTTTTTTTTCAAAACACAAATCGGTTTGGCTTAGAGAGGTAGGTGTTTTTTTTTTTTTTTGTTCTCTTTAATTTTTGGTAGAAAAGTGAGAGAATGGGGACTGCAGTGGGGTACACAGCCAAAGTAGGGTTTAAATAGGCTAGGGTTAGTCCTTTGTCCGCAAGGATTAGGGTTTAAAAATTAGAAATTCCAAATGTTTCCCTCTAAATTTTTTGAACAAACCTGGACAAAAATACCCCTGGTTGCGGCAAGGGCTTTTTGTGGCTCTTAAAATAATTTTTCCAGCTTTGTTTTAAAATTAAAAACATGCTAAGATCATGCCAAAATAAAATTAAAATACATGGGACATGATTTTGATGAAAAGTGTACACTAAAGCTTAGGCAATAAATGTCACGTGGCAAATTGTGCATATGCAATTTTTTTTTTTGGGAAACATTTGTATTACTCATGTTGACATAATATTATCTATATGACTAGGTTATGCTTAGGGCTGAGCATGAGGCGGGGGGGGGCGGGGATGGGGATTTTTTGACCCCGCCCCGCAGAGGTGCGGGTTCCCCAAAGTGAACCCGCACCCCGCAGAAAACCCCATGCACCCGCACGGGGCGGGTGTTTATGGGGCGGGGTTGCTGGGCGGGGATCCCCGCGGGTATGCGGGGATCCCTGCGGGTTTTTATTACTTTTTTTTTTTTTTTGAATAGGGGTTTTTTATTACTTACACCAGGCATACTATACTGTTGAGATAACACTATAAATTATGTTTACCCTGCACAAAACAATCAACCAACATTTTCCATTTTGCATATGAGATTTGTCAAGATACTGATACGGTGATACCTCTGATACTGTGTTTGGCAGCCATTCTGGTCCTGACCTTTTGGCTGCCAAACCGAGAACACAAGCTTCATGGATTCTTAAGTAATCCTCTTCTTTTGTTTTCAGTTTTTAGTGCAAAAAAAAAAAAAAAAAAAAAAAAAAAAAACAGATTACAAAGCAAAAACATAATATTACAAATATTACACATAACTGCTAATTACGAATAGAAATTCAATGTTCCAAATATTAAATGTTCCAAAGCATCAAGCATCTCTCAATCGGATTGAATCTTCACTTCACTAATCCTCCTCAAGCAAAAGATTGATGTTCTTCAAATTGATTTCTACAAAGATTGGAACCGATAATTAGAAATTTAGAATATTTAAATAGCAAAATAAATTAAGAAGTGAATAATAGAAAGCTAAAGGCCTAAAAGATTACCTGACTTGAGCTTATAACTTTCAGGATCTTCAACCATCTCTGTGTCATAACCAATGATGGGTTTTGATCTTAACCAGTTTTGTGTACACACCAATGCTTCAACCGTTATTGGGGCCAATGAACTTCGAAAATGATCCAACACACGCCCTTCAGTGCTAAATGCCGACTCTGAAGCAACTGTAGTAATGAGAATGACCAACACAATACGTGCTATGTGGGATAGTACTGAGAATTTGGTTGAATTCACCTTCCACCAATTTAAAATATCGAAGTTCTCATTCGGTTTTTCAATCTCCTCCATCAAATACCGATCTAACTCCGATTTATATTGAACATCACTATTAGGAGTCATGAGGTTTTTGTACCTATTCATCAATGTATAGGTACGTTTCCCAGTTTCTCCCGAGGAACCTTGAGGAAATGCACCACTATGTTCACCTTGAGAGTTTTCTCCAGTGTTGAAGTGATCAAACAATTTCTTAAGGTAGTTCTTCAATTTTAATATCATATCATTGCCTTGCTCAGCACCAAGAATATCATTGAACCAACATTCCAATGATGCCAACTTGGTCCGTGGATCGAGAATAATAGCAACAAACAACAACACATTAACCTTATCAAGATCCCCCCAATACTTTTTATACTTCAACATCATTTTCTCCGCCATAGAACTCAATATATAATCATCACTGTCACAATATTCTTGTAAATGCAGTTGAATGGCAGAAACTTCTTCAATGTACATATTACATGTCACATACAAAGACCCCGAAAGTCGCATTGTGGCTTCACAAAAAATTTCAAGGAACTTGAGAAAAACCCTAATACGAGCCCAATCATCACAATTAGGAGGTCCTAAACCGTTTTTGCTATCCAACAACGTAGGACAATAATATCCATCCAACTCTTCCATAAGTTCAAAAGCACTTTGACATTTTTTTGCACCTTCCAACATCTTAAATGTAGAGTTCCATCTAGTTGGAACATCCAAACACAACAACCCCTTGAAATTAATGTTTTCTCTTTCCAAACAAATCTTAAAACTCTCAAATCTTGCAGGAGAAGACTTCACATATTTAACCGCACTTCTAACCCTCATAATGGATTCATCAACCTCTTTCAACCCCTCAGTCACAATAAGATTTAAGATGTGTGCACAACACCTCAAATGCATAAACCGATTTTCTAATACGGCACTAGGCTTATGAGCACTTCTCTTCCTCAAGTACTCCAAAGCAGCATCATTGGAAGAAGCATTATCAACCGTGATAGTGAAAATGCTACCAATGCCCCATTCATGCATACACGACTCAATCTTTCCCCCAGTGGTCTCACCTTTGTGATTAGGAATTAAACAAAAGTTTAAAATTCTTTTGTGTAAGTTCCATTCATTATCAATAAAATGACCAGTAATACACATGTAATTAAGGTTCTGTATTGAAGTCCAACAATCAGTGGTAAGACAAACCTGAACACCAGATGTCAAGAACATTCCCCTCAACTTCTCTTTCTCAGACATAAAGAACTTAAAACAATCCCTCATCATAGTAAAACGGGAAGGAATTGAAAACCTAGGTTCAACTGTTTTCATAAAGTCCTTAAACCCTTCACCTTCCACAAATCTAAATGGCAACTCATCCACTATGATCATCCTAGAAAGTGATGCCCTTATTTTTGAAGCATTAAACTTAGCAAGCACAAGGTTACCACTAGATCCTTCACCCATTACTGCTTGTCCTTCCCTCTTAGCCTCAAAGCTCAACTTCGATTGTGTCTTATCAAACCTATCAGGAAATTTTTTACAGCTTTTCCTGATATGTTGTAGCATAGATGAAGTACCATGGCTTCTATGGTAACAATTAAACTCCCTCTTACAATAATTGCACTGTGATCTATGATCATTGGGGTCAGTCGACTTTAACTTGGTAAAATGTTCTCAAACCGATGATGTTTGGTCATTTTTTTAAGGTTTTGGTGGGAGAGCTGTACTAGGATTTTGAGGGCCCACAGTTGAAGAACTAGAACCCATATTGGTATCCAATAGACTAGGCCTAGATGAAGCAGAACTAGAATCAATAGGTCCAATAGTAGCACTAGTTGAATCGTCCATGACTTGATTCTACAATTTAAGTGGAAAAAAAATAAAAATAAAAATTAAATCTCTTATTAAATCATTGTGTAAAAAACAACTACAATCAATTTAAAAATCAGTTAAATTTTAGTTAAGAATCAATTAAGCATAAATTAAATCCAAAACATTCTTTCTTTTTCATTTTTTTCTGTTTTCATAAATTAAATCAAAGGCTTCAACTTTTTTAATGATCACATTGAACTACTAAATGCCCCCTTGATGATTTTGATGAGAACACACAGTAACTAATTAACTATAAAATAAATTGATAAAATGAGATTGTTATTGCATTTCTGATTGTCTAATTCTAGTAGCTTAACTAGTAGTAAATAATGATTACTGTGACCAAAAATTGTCCAATTTCTTCTCTGTTCATGGTATTACACTATTACTGTGACCAAATATTGGTTCTTAACTAGAAAACAACCACAACAATTTAAAAATCTCATTTACATTTCTACTAAAAGCCCAACCACAACAATTTAATAATCAGAACACAACTACTTTCTCATTACCCAGAAACTAAAAATCATAATAAACCTATAAATTACCACAAAAATCATTTACAGATTCAAATCAAACTCATGAAAAACAAAAAGGAAAACCCTCACTAATCAACAACGACATAAGGGCATAATGATATTTTTCTTTTTTATATTCATTCCTGTTATTTATTTAACAGGAATATCAAGTTATCAACGGAAGCATCAGATTTAAAATAAGGGAAAATTGTACCGTATATTAGTCTCGGCCTTGTGATTTAACTCAGCTTCTCTCTAATCTCTCAGTCTCGATTTCTCCTTCTCTGCATCAAGCTGCTGTGGCCTGCGGCTGCGGGTGTGTCTGTGCCGGACCATGCGTGCGGGGAGGTGAGGGCGGGTGACTGGTGAGCCGGTGACTAGCGACTAGCGAGGCGACTGGCGGAGCCACGGAGTGATGTGGGCACTGGGCTTACTGGGCAGGGCGGTCTGGGCTGCGGCGCAACTCAAGTTAGGAAGAACAGAGAAGGAAAAGTTAGGAACTTAGGGTTAGCCGGTTAGTTAGAAAGCTTTCTTCCTTTTTTTTTTTTTTTTTTTTTTTTTTCTTCTTTTTTTTTTTTTTTTAAATATGCGGTGCGGGTGCGGGGCGGGTCGGGGACCCGAGAAAATTTAAGGGTCCCCCCCGCAACCGCCCCGCACCGCGCGGGGGGGCCAAAAATAGCCCCATGGCCCGCACCATGGGTGCGGGTTTTGGGCTCTGCGGGGAGGGTTGGGGCGGTTTCTGCGGGGCGGGGCGGGTTTTGCGGGGATTTGCTCACTCCTAGGTTATGCTTATGCTAATCTAAGGTTGGAATATTACACTAAATTTGTATAAACGAGAGAATGGCTTATTTAAGGCGCATTAAGGAACCCTAGCGACTATTTGATCATCCACAGCCTCCAGAAACGTGTGGAGAGAGAGAGAGAGAGTGAATGGAGAAGAGAGGGTGGAAGAAGAAGGAGCTCTTTTATTGGTTCATTGGAATTTCAACGCCCAAAAGATAATCCCCCAACATGCAAGAATGACTGTGTACATTTTTTTAAGGAACATGCTGATAAAGAAGAATGCCCAACATGCAAAACTTCAAGATGGGCAAATGTCAAAAGTAAAGGTAAGAAAATTCCTCATAAGGTCTTACGGTATTTCCCAATTAAACCAAGGTTGCAACGGTTGTTTATGTTGAAAGATATTGCCAAAGATATGAGGTGGCATAAAGATGGGCGTCAAGATGATGGAAATCTAAGACATCCAGCAAATTTAATATTGTGGAAAGAGTTTGATAAAAAAACATGTTTAGTTTGCTCAGGATTCCCGCAATGTGCGACTTGGTTTAGCAAGCGATGGTTTCAACCCATTTGGTAATATGAGTACATCATATAACATGTGGCTAGTAGTACTTATGCCGTATAATTTGCCTCTGTGGAGGTGTATGAAAGATCCGTATATGATAATGTCCTTACTTATTCCTGGACCTAAGGCACTTGGAAATGATATTGATGTGTATATGCAACCGTTAGTGGATGATTTGCAAGAATTATGGAATAAAAGCACTCTTATGTATGATGCGTCGACATGTGAGAATTTTAAGTTGCATGCAACATTATTATGGACTATAAATGATTTTTTTACATATGAAAATTTGTCTGGGTGGTCTACTAAGGGAAAGCTTGCATGTTCAGTATGTAACAAGGATACAGTGTACAAAATGTTGAAGTTTGAACTTAAGATGTGCTACATGGGTCATCGACGGTTTTGACCTTAAGGGAAAAATCAAATCTCTCTTTGACGGTACTGAGGAGCATAGAACGAAACCTAATGAATTATTTGGAGATCAATTGTTACAACAACTAACGAATGTAACAAATTTGTAGTTTGGTAAAGATGAGAATGGAAGAACGAGAAAGCGAAAGCGTAAAGAAAATGAGTTGAATTGGACGAAGAAGAGTAGTTTTTTTTTTTTTTTTAAATAAAAAATTTGCCTTAGTGGTCAATATTGAAAATGAGACACAATTTAGATGCCATGCATATTAAAAAAAACATATGTGATAGTGTCATAGGTACACTACTGAATATTGATGGAAAAACGAAAGACACTTTCAAGGCACGATGACAGAATTTGTGTGTGATCGGCATACATAAAGAATTGCACTTACAATAAAATGGTACATTCACATCAATGCCACATGCAAATTATACATTGTTAAAAGTTGAGAAGACAAGTTTCTTAGATTGGTTGAAAGGTGTAAAGTTCCCATATGGGTATGCATCTAACATTAGTCGGTGTGTGAATGTCAAAGAAGGTAAGATTTTGGGAATAAAAAGCCACGATTGTCATGTCTTATTACAACACTTACTTCCTGTTACAATTCATCTATATTTATCAAGTGAAATATATACAACATTAATTGAGTTGAGTTTCTTTTTTAAGGAATTATGTTCATGAATACTGAGATTAGATGTCTTAAAGTGAATGGAGGATGACATTCCTATTATTTTATGCAAGTTGGAAAAGATATTTTCGCCAGCTTTTTTTGATATAATAATACACGTAGCTGTTCATTTACCCCGAGAGGCCGAGTTTGCGGGACCAATACAATACCGTTGGATGTATCTAATTGAAAGATATTTTGGTAAATATAAGCAATTTATGCGGAATAGAGCACATCCAGAAGAGTTAATTGACGAGGGATACTTGTAAGTTGAATGTTTGATATTCTGTTCCATGTATCTTTGTAGGATTGAGACAAAATGGAGTCGTAAAGAAATGAATAGTGGCAGGTGGGAAGGAGTAAAGGCTTATCTACGTTCTTTCAATGAGTTTGTCCTTAAGGAGCAACAAAATTTATAAAACATGAAGATAAGGTTCTTACAAGGGCTCGATGGTATGTGCTTAACAATTGTGATGAAATTGCTTCATACATTCGGTAAGTGTATGATTTATTGTTCTTTTTACTTATGTATGATTTACTTGATAATAAAGAGGCTAGGGGTACTTATGTATTCTTTATATAGTGAACACTATGACAAGATTGAAGGAGAAGGAGCCGTGGACATCTAGCATAAGCATGAAGCCAAATTCAAAAGATGGTTTTGACATCGTATATGTGGGAATAATGCCGAAATTGTGTTCAGACACTTATATGATCTTGCATCCAGACCGAATCATCAGGTTGCAATATTTAAAGGTTGTATTGTGAATGGGGTTAGGTCCCACATAAAAGACTATGAACGGACTCTATGTACCCAAAACAATGGTATAGTAGTTCCAGGTGAGCATTGCATGATGAATATTAACTTCTATAGTGAGTTGAAGAACATTTTGGTATTATGTTATGGTCGAAATCGTGTATCTATTTGAGTGTGATTGGTGGGACATTGGGCATAGAACAGGAATACAAATGGATGAACACTTTATGAGTGTGAATACATTGTGTACATGGTATGCATCTGACCCATTTTTCCTAGCATGCCAAGCTTCACAAGCATTTTACTTGAAAGATGCCAGGGTAGTAGTTGGCAAGTAGTACAAAGGTGACCAATAGAAACATATATGATGTTCCAACTGTAATAGAGGGAGATATTGAAGAAGTTGATGGACACGAGGACGAAGACAATGAATGTGTTGGGGCTAATGCACCTGTGTAACAAGTAAACCATGAAGATTCAACTTCATTACGTAGAGATGATGTGAAACCAATAGCTGTTGATGAAGTATATTTGCAACTTGATGGAAGCATGTTCATCAATGATGAACTCTCTAATGAGGAGCATGAAACAACCTTCGATAATGAAGATGAGTTATCTTGCAACTCTGATACAGACTCTGACGGTGATATGTGTTGAATATATTCTATTGTGAAATATATTTGTTGTTTTGTGATATATGGTAAAATGATACGAGCTTATGATTTGTTTTCCTCATTAGCAATCTTTTGAGTATTATTGTATGTAGTTATCTATATTTTCACATATTCTTATCCATTGTTACTATTGTGTAATCAGTTATATGCAATGATTATGACATGAGGACGAAAACGACGTGTGCCCGAGGGATTGTTCTAGGCCATTGCAACTCAATGATAAAGATGGGGATGCAAGTTTAAGATCACAAGTGCTTGTTGCAGCTGATGTACAACCATGTTAGATGATGACTTAGGGACCCTCCAATGCATCCTGTAAATGCACATATAATATTTAGGGATAATTGCACTTCTGGTCCCTAGAATATGCCATAATTACTAATCACTCCATATGGTTTAAACAGTTCATGGAAGGTCCTTGTGGTAAACTATAATTACAAATCGATCCTTGAAGTCAAATTTTGTTAAAAAATTTGATAGATTCTGTTAAATGTCATGTCAGCACCACATCAAATCAATAAGATGGCAACACGTGTTCATCTGAATAAAAAAATATAACTTTATTAAAAAATAAATAAATAAACTTTTTTTTAAAAAAAAAAAAAGAAAAGAAAACAATTTTTTTTTTTTTTTTTTTAACAAAATAAGTTTATTTATTTATTTTTTTAATAAATTTATATTTTTTTTATTCATATGGATACGTATCGCCATCTTTTTGGTTTGATGTGGTGCTGACGTGGCATTTAACAGAATCTGTCAAAATTTTTAACGGAATTTGACTTTAGGGATCGATTTGTAATTATAGTTTACCACAAGGACCTCTCATGAACTTTTTAAACCATAGGGATTGATTCGTAATTATGGCATACTTCAGGGATTAGTAGTGCAATTACCATAATATTTATGTAGTAAGCTTTGTTATTGAACAAACTAATTCACCAAAAATTACAAACTAGGTTTTCATATTTTGCCTCACAACTGTTATGTCTAGTCGGAAAAAAAGAGGTAAGAATAAATTCATTAAGTTCAATAATCTTTTTGTATGTGGTTTGTTGAGATAGAAATCTTTGCCAAAGCAAGAGGACCTGTAGGCGATAATGCCAGTCAATTTAGTAGGAGGGTGACAGTAGTCGTTTGTGAACATGTCGAGATCTAGCATGGTTCTTGGACTCATTTCCCACCAAATGAGCAACAAACTGTTAAAAAAAACATGTTTTGGTGAGTTTTATTGTTTAAAGTTATGTTAATTACTACATATAATATAAAATGTTAAGACTATTGTTTTCTTAACTATTATGTTTCAGGGTGAGTGAGATTTAGATAAGAACGTGATTGAGCACAATGAATGTGTAGAGTTGGCCTTATCAAATAGTTGTAAAACACTTCGTTATGGTCTTTATCGTCAATTCCGAAAATGCAGTGGTGATAAAGACTCAACAAGGGCGAAGGCAAAAGTTCAAGAGAATATGTCACAACCCACATGACATAAGATATGTAAATCATTTGGCAACAAAGATTGGAAGGTAATTCTTCTTAAACTTAATCGACAACGAATCTAAACACGATTCTGATTTGGTATAATTTTGTAATAATTTGGCTGAAATTTGTCACAGAAAAAGTCCTTACGTAATAAGAAGAATGGATCGAAGTTGAAGACCAATCACACATCCGACTCTAGATCTTCTCTTAATCATCAACATATTGAGTTAATAATTTTATACTATAAGATTATTTTAATAATTATATTAGAGCATATGTTAATCATATGTCTATTATGTGCAGAACAGATAGACTGGGGTGGATCCTAACTTAATTTATTTTTATAAGACCTCTCACACAAAGAAAGATGGGTCATTTGTGACTTCGCATTGTGAAGAACGAGACGTACGTAAGTAATTGAAATATAACATTTTTATTATATAATTGACTTGCATAAATTATTGAAGAAGGTAGGTTATACCTTCTTTTGTTGTTTCTTATTTTCTTATATATGGTGAAATGCAATCTCATTATATAATCATATGTCTATTAAAGTTTATTTTTCTTGTGCAGAATTTGATGTTAGAAATGTTGGTTGACGAAGAAGTTGTCTTAAATGAAGAGGAAATACTAACACAAGCTCTTGGCGTGAAACGTTCTGGACATGTTAAAGGGATGAGAAAATATGTAATACCTACCCCATCCTCTTCGCATTCGCGATACGATACCCAAGTCAGCCTTGAGTTGGAGGAAACAAAGCTCGAAGTGACTAAGTTATCAGATCAATTAGTAGAAAATGAAAGAAAAAGAGATGAACAAATGGAGGAAATGCAAAATGAGTGAAAGCGACGGATTGAGGAAATTCAAAAAGAATCAAAGCGACATGTCGAGCAAATTCAAAAAAATCAATGCGCCAATTTGATCTCCTAATGTCACGTGTTTTAGGTAAAATGGTTGTGTGGTATATATGTTTTGTTATGCTTTAATTGAACCACAACAACTAATTTTTTACCGTTAACAACTTTGTTTTCTTTTCTATATGTTATAGGAAAACAAGGTCATAATTTTGCCTATTTTGATGGGAAAGCTTAAAGGGATTGGATTTGGGAACTTCACACCTTTTGTGTTGTAGAGTTTGGTATGTTTCATTCCAAGTTTATATTTGGAATGAAGTTGCATAGCTTTTATATTTGGATGTTTTATTTGAGTGAGGAGATGTAAGGTTTTTTAAGTTAATTTGCTCATGTATTTTTTTATGCCAAAAAAAAAAAAAAGATTTGTATTTAAAATGTGTTGTTTTTGCTGCTCTGATTTAGTTTCATTTCTTAGTTTTAGTTTCTCCTAGAACGTGTAATGTGGTTTATTGGTTTTATTGTACTAATTTATTTTTAGTGAATATTCTCATTTGTAAACTTAAGTCTTCTCCGAAATTAAGTCTGATGTTGGTGAGTTAAAAATGGAGATCATATAATAATCATGCTTTTTATAATATGAGAACTTGGAAAATAATGCATTTTGATAATTGATCTTTACACTCTTTTAAATTGAATTTCCTTGTTCCATAGTATATGTGTTTAATAGGGTAATACAGCAGTGTTGGATCTTTGACATCTTTTAATTAAATGTACTTATTAATTTGTTGAAATACTTGCTGGATGAGTATGTTTTTGAAGTGATTTATTAGGTCTCTGTGTTCCATTGAATATGTTTTAGTGTTCCAATATAATTTTGAAGGAGGATTCCAATGTTTGCTTACTGAAATATAATTTTATTTTTATTTTAAATTTAATGTTATATTTTTGTTAAGGGCTTCAATTTGCTAACAATGATTATTTATCTGTTCTTTTGTTTAGGGAATCTACCATTGCCAGCACTCTTGGGGCTTATGTTAAATTATGGTTGTTTAATTTTTAGATGTAATCTAATGAGAAAGAATTAGTTTTTTCAATACTTATTGTTTAATTAGATTTAGTTTTGAGGATGATTGTTATACTTAAACAATTTGGCTGTTGGAGTTGCATTTTAGTAATTTCTTCTTGTTCTTTCTTATTTCTTCTAACATATATAGATAGATGCATTGCTTAAAGATGTGAGCCCAGGGTAGACTAAAATTCTATTTTTGGTTTGTTATCTTTTATGCAGATTAATAAATGCAATTTAGATATTCATATCAAAACATTAAAACACTAATTGGCAAAAAGAAGAAGAAGAAGCCTTTTGCACTTTTTTTTTTTTTAAAAAAAAAAACATTATTTATCATTAGCGATGACTTACGTAGTCGCTAATATACTAAATATCATTAGTGACGACTTCCATCCTCTCTAATGCTCTTCTAAATTAGCGACAACAATTGTCGATGATGGTCGTCGCTAACATACTAAATATCATTAGTGACGACTTCTATCATCGCTAATATTGCTCTTCTAAATTAGTGACGGCAATTGTTGATGATGGCCGACTAAATATCATTAGTGACGATTTCTATCGTCGCTGATGCTCTTATAATCAGTGACGACAATATAGTCACTAATGTGAAATATTAGCGATGACACAATGTCGTCACTGATATGTGCATCATTAGTGACAACAATATTTGTCCATTGGGAGGCATTATTACCGACAATTAATTTTGCAGCTATTAGCGACGACATTTGTTGTCGTTAATAGTCATTGGTAGCGACGACTTACAACATCATCACTATTTAGTTTTTAACAACGGAGTGTTTGTGACCACTTTGTCGATGACAAACGTTGTGGCTAATTGTCAATAGAGACCACTTCTAGGCTTTTAGTGACGACTTTGAGTCGTTGTTAAAGACCCTTTTTAGTTTTTCCTGTAGATCTTTCTAACCATTTCTTTCTTCTTTTTCCTCCTTTCTCTTTTCGGTGTTCCTTTTGTTTCTTCTTTCGGGCCAGCACTAACAGGGATTATTAGGTCATGGAGGGAAGACAGCGCACTCCACGTACATGATGTTCCCCCCCACCCCCCCCCCCCCCCGCCCCAACGCCTTTTTTTTTTTTTTTTTTTTTTTTTTTGGCACCTTAATGGGATTAGGTCCTATGATCCATTCAATCCCGTCAAAAAAGTGTATACTTTAAGTTACAAATTTTTAAAAAATAGTATCCTTCTTATATTAATGGAACTAATATATAGTTAGGTCCAATGTACAAAACTTGAAATTGCCACATGCCAAGTGTTTATATATATATATATATGGATAGAAATTTCCTACAATCCACATATAAGATTGACATGTGTCTCTTGGCATGTGAGAAACGCATGTTATTTAAATAGCATGCACTTCTTACATGTTTTTTTAATAGCATTGATAAAAAAAAAATCTTGTGTTTCTTACATGTTTAAAGGACATGTGTCCTTTTATATATGAGTTGTAAGAAATTTTCTACAAACTAATTTGTAAGAAATTTCTTTACTATATATATATATATATATATATGTGTGTGTGTGTGTGTGTGTGTGTGTGTGTGTGTGTGAAAATTGCCACATATTAAATAATTAGATCAGAAAAGGGTATTCATTACAGAAGTAAAACTTGGAAGCAACCACCCTGGAGGCTTTAAAAGTACATGGAAAAAGAGGTTTATAGCTAGACAGTTTTAAATACATATACAATATACCTATTATTAATTTCTATCAAAATCACCAATATATGATCAATATTAACAATATTAATTGCCAATTCATCACAGACAAATTAAAGTAGTTAAGGGGAAGTATTTATAAGAAGATGATCAGTTTCATGATCAGCCCTGGAAAGATGAAAGTGCTCCAATGAAGGTGAAGGTGAAGGGAGAGACAGCAACTGAGGAGTAACGAGATTATCCCACCCCATCACGGGGCTGGCTGTTGCACTTGCACCACCATCCCATCCTATGTGTGTCACGTGCTTCACATCTGTTGGGCATCCTATTTCCATCTCGTCCACTTCTTCCATATCTTCCTTGTCCACTAAAAAAATATAAACGAAAAAAAAAAGTGGTTATTTTATGTATGTTGTATTATTTTAGAGACCTTGAGTTTGAACTCTGGCTTCACAATTTTCTGTTAACTTAATCTTTTTGAGATAAATAGTACTGGTGATCATTTAAAAATATGAAACTTGCTAACAAGAATAATATTATTTAGTAAGCTGTTATATAAATGAGATGATATAGCAGTGAAAATCAATTCTTAGTATTTTTTTTTACAAGTGTTGATCTTCATTGACACATCTTCTTATTTGTACTGTTAAATTACCACTTAATTTAATTGAAATATTTAATTGAAATATTTAATTAAAATGAAATATTTAATTAAGTGAGGTATAATACATGAAATATTTAATTGAAATAAGAGGTAAATAACGGAGTCAAGGTTTGAACTTAGAACCTTTGACTTTGATATCATGTGAAAAGTCCATATGGGCCCATTGACACTCTCAAAGACGCCTCAAGAGAGGAGATGACACTGTCACTTATAAAGTGTCCAGGTGAAAGAAATCTTAGCGATGTGGGACACTTTAACATATCCTCTCACGTGTAACAACTAATGACCAAACACGTGAACAACGGGAGGGAAATGTCTATCATCGCAAGAAACCTGAAGCTTTGATACTATGTTAAATTACCACTTGTCTCAAAAGCTTAAACTTATAGGAAGAAGCAAATTTAATCACTTAATCAATACTTTAACATGTATGACATTTCTATAACAGTCTATTAAACTACTAAAAAAAAAAAGGGGAAGATATTGAATTCACCCACGTACCAAATAATTGGGAGAAGTTCTTGAAGCCCTTGACGAGTCTATGAAAACCAGTCGTTATATTTGGCTTTGGAACCACCATCAACCTGAACGAGTTCTTCATCATGCTTTCACCTGACAAGCTTTCTAAATCATCTTCTTCTTTACATCCTTCGCCGCAAAATCAGAAAGAAAATCAAATAAGCCTGGGAATAAGAGAGAGAGAGAGAGAGAGAGAGAGAGAGAGAGAGAGAGAGAGAGAGAGAGAGAGAGAGAGAGAGAGAGAGAGAGAGAGAGAGAGAGAGAGAGAGACTTATTGCAGATGATTTTGCGTCTGGTTTCGACCTTCTGGGATGGTGAACAGATACGGCAACGCTAGCTTCGGAGATACAACCAACAGAGAAAGGAAGAATAACAAGCCTTTCCATTAATCTATCTCTCATTTCTTCATCAACTGCCAGAGAGATCAGGAAGGACAGAAACTAGAAGATCGAAAAGGCAAGAAGATTTAAAAATGGTGGGTGAGGGAATATTGCATATATATAATGGTAGGAGGCCAGTAGTGTCTTTGCTATCAAGCTACAATAATTTTACGTATGAAACGTAAGTTTGTTTGGTAGAGAGAGAAAGAGATGTTTGGGTTTGGGAGCTCCACCTGATGGGTGTGTTTGGACGTGTGGCTAATTAATAGTTATCAATTGTGAAGTTGATGTTAGAGCTTAACTAAAACTCATGCCCCTTCTTGTCTAAATTAATTATTGAAAAACTATTGAAACATGTAGACCGACTATGCTAGTCACTCCAACTGAATAAAGAGTAACGATATTTATTTGATAGACTGATATACGACTGTTATACAACTTGATACGTGGCTGTGAAAATTAACCCTTGGATTAGCATTTGTAAAAAGAACAGAAAAGATCAAGAATTGATTTTCACTATCACGTCATCTTAGTTGTATAGCAATCATATAACTGTCTACTAAATTGTATTAATTGAAATTCTCATATAACTATGATGACGTCACCGTGACAATCAACCTTTATTTATTTATTTTTTACAAGTGTTGATCTAATAATTGATTTTCACTGTCAAATGATCAAGTTGTATAACTGTTGTATATTAATCTACTAAGAGATGTGTAATTATTATGAAAACTAATATATAACAGTCCTAACTAACCCACGTATATGTTGGTCGTACGATCACCAAATTAAGTTGGTTGAGTTAAACCTACTCTCACTCACTCTCATTGTCCGAACTATTCGATCATCCTGTTCAAGTCTCTACAGTGTGGGCTCCTTTCACTTACCTCTCTTGTACAACAAGTCTTTTGACCTAACTTTTCCTCCTCAAGTCTCTATATCCTTTCCTCTCTTATAAAATAAGCTACAATTGTTTTTTTTTTTTTTTTGATGGACAAATAAGCCAAAATCTTCACATCCGTACATGTTTTTTTTTTTTTTTTTTTTTCTTCTCTGTTTACTTAATTTGGACTCTAACCAGAAGTAGTGCTTCCCAAGCAATCAGTGGTGCTCTTGGCGATGGAGACCAAACGGGGGTTATTTCTTGAATCTAAAGGAGGGCATGATTGATCGTCAGAAATAGAAAAAAAGAGATTTGTTGGAAAGAGAGGTTAAGTTGCCAGTCTGAAGGAACCTGCAGCTCTTGGAGAATTTGGGGGCCACTACCTTCTGTCACCAGGGTCGTAAGAAGCAGCTAACTCTATGGAGGATATTTTCAAAGATAAGCAAGCCTTTTTTTTTTTTTTTTTCTAAAAAAATAAAATAAAATTCCTGTTCAAGTTTGAGCAGAAAACTTAATTGGCTCAATGGACTACATTGCAAAGTTTTAAAACATGGCAATCTGCAACTTTTTAAATTGTGAAGGTATATACGATTGCAAAAAATGCCGAAACATTAGAGTATGTGAAGTTTTCACGAAAAAAGAAAAAGAAAAAGAAAAAAAAAAATGTTTCCATGGTATGAGCCAAAGAATTGAATAGACTACATGTTTCTCTAAGATTGTTGTGGGATAAACGGGTATGACTCCATATCAATTTAAAATTCATCTCCTTTTAGTAGCCAATTTTGAGCAACCTACAATTTGAGTTAATTTTTGCGTCAACACAAAAAGAAGAAGAAATATTTGTAGAACCTTTTCACCAGTATATATACCGTGTACATTTTCAAGTTTGCATTAAACACAACATTAGAGTACAATTTTATGGATGGGTTCACAAGGATTGTGATCCACATTAATTACATGTTCAAATTGTTAATAATTTGGATATGTAATATGAGAGAGTTCATATGGAACCTATCTACCTAATAGGGGTGTAATTTTGGACCGGTTATAACCGGCCGGGAAATCGGCTCCGAGCACTAACCAGTTGTGGGTAACCGAAAAATTACAAAACCGATTTGGTACTTGGTTATTTATAATCGGGTAACCGGGTACCCGGAGCCTGTTATTTATGTCCTAGACACCCGGTTATAACCAGGTAACCAGCTCCATATATATATATATATATATTATTTTGGGCCTGTAATATATATATATTGAATATGAGCTTTTTCTTTGGGCTAGGCAAAGGACCGGTCCAATATCGTTCAAAATAAGGGTTCTTGTAGAGCAGTAAAACACACTAACCTCAAGCCTCACCCTTATGTGATCTCGGTATACTCACGCACGTCACACGAATCCCACTCTGAGTTTTCATTTCTTCCTTCTTCTCCCTGAAGCTTCTTCTGTAACGTCTCTTTCCTTCATCCTTCCTCCCGTCAACGGATCATTTTCAAATCGCTGTAAAAAACCCCCATTTTGCCTAGAGACCCCTAACAAATGATTAGAGCTACAGGCGGTGGGCGACGCCGCCCAAAGGAGTCGTTCAACCCACCGCCATCGTAAACCCCTCTGGAGCACCTCCGCCAGTTCGAGCGAGACTCTGACGCCAACTTCGCCAGCAGCCGGCCCTCTGTCGCCATGGGCTCCCTTTGCCACAGCCTCCTTTCTGCTATACAAGAACCAATCTTCTTCCACCTAGTTTACCACATTGGATTTGGTTGTGAATTTTTGTTGTTTGGTTGTTGAGAAAATGTAGGAAATGAACGGAATTGAAATTCTGGCTGCTGTTTGGTTGTTTTTCATTGTTGTTGTTGTCGTTGTTTTTTTTTTTTTTTTTTTTTTTTTTTTTTTTTTTTTTTTTTAAAGTACCCATTCTGGATAACTGGTTTTACCTTGGGTAACCGGGTATTACCGAGGTACCCGGTTCCAGTTACTGAATTTCAGTAATCGGGGACCCCGGAGCCGATTCCTGGTTATTGTCCTATAACTAGGAACCGGTTTCGAGTTTACACCCCTACTGCCTAAATAAAATTTTGGATGCTCAGCCACCTACCCCAGCCAGTGGGTCTCATATAGTCTCTCTCATGTTACCAGTCAAAATTGCTAGCAATTCGAACAAGTAATTGTTGTGGATTCTTATCCGGTTCCCAGACGATAATAACAAAGATGAGACCCAAAAGAGAAGAATGGTGCACATGGTTAGTTCTATGCCTTTCATTTATAATGAATCTGTAAGTTACAACCAAAAGTAAATGATATTTAAGGTAACTTTCCAAGAGGTGTTATTATGGGTACATTACACTAGCATGAGAACTTTCCTAATGGAGTAAGTGATTCTTGTGACAAGTAAAAGAGAAATGTGAGAAGTAAAAGAGAAATGTTTGGTTTTATTGAAAGCCCGCCGCCGCCGCCACCCGCGGAATAGAGAAATGTATTAACTGATTTTTATCTTTGTACTTTGCAAACCTAGTAGGGGCAAATAGTTTGAGATTTATTGAAACTTGAAAGCCCACCGTTGGAATAGGATTCTCTCCATTTCATTTGAAATGAATAATATCTATTATATAGTTAGGATTTAAAGTTAATGCATTCAATCGTATATATGAAGTCAATGTTGGCACATCTAAATTTAAATAAGATGAAATCATATATATCGTTATATATGCACGAACTTCAAATATTAACAATGAAATAAATATTATCCATACTGCACTTTGAGCCACATACTATATATCATAATTATGAGATCCTAACTGTGTACGATTTTACAGAAAGAGATACAAACAAATGGAAAGAGAATGAATTACATAACAACATATTCCAGTTAGAAACACAAGAAAGAAAGAGTGCTTTTAAATTTTCATTTTCATTGATAAGAATACTCCAACAGCTTCCACCTAAATATAAAGCAATTCCATTTCAACTGCTGGATATCAATAAAACTTTATTTATTTATTCATCTTTTTGGAGAAAGGAGATATATAGCTTACGAAAGCTCACAGAAAAAGTTGTTTTCAGTCCAGCACAAAAAAAGAGAAAAATAAGGAAAGATATCTTTTTATTTTTTATTTTTATTTTTGTTTAAGTTACAGTAGCCTAATTAATAGAACCCAAACGCGAATTTATAAAGAGATGCTACCAAACTTTAGAAAACAGAAAGGGCAAAAGCAATCCCAATGCCATATGTAATTGATCCTATTAATACAATTCCCTCTTATGTATGCACATATGCGTATATATACACCATGAATTAAAAATATGTGACTATAATCTTCACCAATAAAGGGGTAATGGTTAACAAAAAACATGCATATATTTACTGGAAATTGTACTGTACACTATTCAATTTTGACCGCTTGGCTTTCTTTTGTATATTTTCTATATATTAGGGTTGCGGTCAATCTAGGTTTTTAATGAAATTGATTTACTTTTATATATATATATATATTGACCTCATGTCAGGCCAAGTTTTGATTTTCTTAGTTTGACAATTAAGGATCCGAGTTTTGGCTCCGTGACAAATAATGATCTAAGTTTCTAATTTTGATAATTAAATATTTGAATTTTGGCCATTTCCCCAATGTTTCCATCTAGATTTGAACAAAAAAAAGTACCTAGATTTTAACAAAAGAAGTATCGACTATTATCTTTTCTCACGTAAAACCAATACAATCGCGCCACGTATACCAAAAAAAAAGAAAAAAGAAAAAAAAGACCCCATAGAGAGAGGGGAGGGGGAGTGGACCCTCTCTACAAAGGTAGAGGGCACAGAGGGGGTCGTGGGGCCTTTTTTTGGGTACACATGGAGCAATTTTATTGGTCTTACGTGGAAAAAATGATAACCGACACTTCTTCCATTAAAATTTCGACAGAAATTAAGGAAAAGTCCTTATCTATCATATGACCAAAACTCAAATCCTTAACTGCTAAAATTAGAAACTCAAATCCTTATTTGTCACATGGCAAAAACTTGGATACGGGATTATCAAAATTAGAAACTCACAAGTCTTTAACTATCACGGGGTCAAAACTTAAGGAGGTATGAAATAATTTCCCTATAATATTCAACATATTGAATAGTTAGCTGTCAGAAAGTTCCAAAACCCAAAAACATAGCTGTGGAGAACAGAAACTCTCAAATGTTGCATGGTATAGGTTAATACTTCTCACCGAATCAATAGGGTGATTCTGTCCCTAACATATCTTCCCAAACAAGGCACTGTCCAGGCAGTCAAATTTTAGAAGGAGAGGAGGGGGGAGGACGAGGCCCATCACAGTTGTTCAAGATGATTATGAGTATTCTTACAAGGCCAGGGATTAGGGAGAAAGAGAAGAAAAGAATAAAAAAGAAAAGAGTACCTAATATGACTGGAAGTCTGGAACTATCACACTGTCAATCCTTTTATCTTTCATTGATTATAGTATAAGTTACATGGACTTCGACTTCAGCCAGAAAAACAGTACCATTAAAAAACCATTTGAGTCTGTAGATACTTTCGAGAGGAGTAAGCTTTCAAGATTCAATTATTCACCTCAGATTCTATTTATGAATGATGGCTTTTCATAAAATTTTAATTGTTTAATTTAACATATAAAAATACTGCATAAAATAACAAGAGGAATGCATATTATCGAACTTCAAACAAAACATATAAAAACTTTATGCTAGTAGAGTCAAACACATGCTAAACATTATGTTGGGAATAAATTCCACTCAACTCCGTCCAAGGAGGAGACACTAGAACTCCCGAGAAGTTCAATCTTGGAAGATAGACACTTAGCAGCTATTCTAGAGCAATCAGGTATTATTTATCTCAGTAGATATGGATTAGGACTCTACTCCAAGTTGAATTGAAGTAATTGAGATTAGGATAGGACTCATGGTCCAATTAGATCAAAAGTCTAATAAGGGATCAGATCAGAAGTATATTAAATGATCAAAATCCAATTAGAACTTTGACAACAGTTCTAGATCAACAAGGAGGAAGAATCCTAATTCAGGTTTGACTCCACATCTTTGCCTATAAATAGATACATACCCCAGGTATAAACTCAAACTCAATATTTGATGTATTGAACATATTTTTTTCTCATAAGCTAATTTAGGCATCGATGACGCTGGAAGGGTTTCTTAGGTTTGCTCAATTCATCCTTAGGTTTGCTCCTTTCATTTTGCAGAGATCTTGAGGAGCATAAAGAACTTCGAAGAATATATTGATTGTAATTCTCAAGCTATAAGAAGAAAGATCCAGTGAGCAACAATAAGTTTTGATCATTAGATGATCAGTTTGCTACTCTTTGCGTGTGTGTAATGTGCTGCTACAATTCTTGTTTTGGAATAAAGTACCTTTGCAGTTAATTCTATGATTTAAGATACACAGTTTCAAGCTTCTAAACTGTCACCATTATAACCAAGCGGGCCTGTTCATTCCTGATAGTTGCATGCTTCCTATCATCTCAAACTTTTATGTTGCTGCAAATTAAAGCAAATCCACCAAGTACCTACCAGGACTTAAAATCTGCATTTCAAAATCAGCTTTCCCTACCATCAATCCCTCTAAAACGTATACTGTTCAATATTCCAAAGAAATACTTGGGAAATATTATGTATTTGGTCTTAACAGTACATTTTCTTTTTCCTGAAATAAGATCGGATTTCTTTTTTTCTTTTTCTTTTTGAATGCTCATAAATTTCTGAATTATAATAGAAATGAATAAATTAAAAATTAGAAGGAATGAAAAGAGAACCACTAAAATTTTCTGGGTTGGAATTAAATATATCAAAATGCTTTCTTGATTGAACTGGAAATGGGTAAAATAGAGGACCAAGTGGACAAACAAATGTCAGAATGTATTTACTTAGAATGTCTACTTCAAAACAGAGCATGGGAGTTTTTTTTTTTTTTTTTTAATAGGATATTGGTACTGTGGTTTGATTTTTTTAATTTTTTGCCTTTTGTGTTTAATTTTTGTCGCAGATGGTACCTAGGCTATGGCCTATGGAGAAAGACAGAGAGATGGTACCTCCATCCAAAAACTAACAGTAGTTCACGTGTCCACTCTCAGATGTTAACACGTGTCATATGCATTAAAAAAAATAAAATAAAAAACTGTAAATAAAAAGCTTTAAAAATTAATAAAAAATTGAAAAATTGAAAATTATAAAACTTAAAAAAATAAAAATAAATAGAGCCCCCTTGGCTGGTCTGGGGGTGGCCGAACCACCCCCGTGGCCCATAGGCCAAAGAAAAAAAAAAGAAGGGTGTTTGGCCCTTGGGGGTGGCCGAACCACCCCCGTAGCCAACTACCCCATGGGCCACGGGGGTGGTTCGACCACTCCCAAGGGCCAAACCCCCTTAATTTTTTTTATTTTTTTTGGTCTTTGGCCCATGGGGGTGGCTGGGCCACCCCTCCTCTTTCTTTCTTTTATTTTTTTTTTTTTTATTTTTTTTTATTTAAAAAAAAAATTAAGTTTTTAATACTTATATATATTTTAAGTTTTATTATGTTCAATTTTTTAAAATTTTTAATGTATATAATACGTGTCAACAACTGAGAGTAAACATGTGGACTACCGTTAGTTTTTTGATGAAAATTTGGAAAAATGTACCATCTCCGTCTTTTTTCATAGCCCAAGTATCACCTGTGATAAAAATTGAATCCCAGAGTGCAAAAAATAAAAAAGTCAAACCACATGGGACAAAAAGGTGTCTAACTTCTTTCTCTCTCCCTCTTTCTCTCCAGGAAAATGTGGCGAAAGTATTCCCGGATTTGTTCAATACTTCAACACGAAGAGAATGCACAACATGGGATCTGCAAGGGCAACTCCTAGAAGTTACAATCTGAAGTTCAAAAGGTCAAGAATCTAAAAAAATCTAGTAGAATGGATACTGCCAAAAGTGGCAATCCAATTATATAATGACATCGAGAACAAAGACTTAATCAAAACCCATGAAAGCTCAGCCCCTTCAAAAGTCCAATTATTCCTTTCTCTCCAAATTGTTCATATTACACAACGGAATAGCATTCTAAATTTTGTTGCTCTTATTATGACCAAACCTTCCTTGACAACATGCGAGCAACTCAACTAAAGTCCTTGGCATCACCCATTCATCCTAAAAGAGAGGACATGAATTGTTAAAGCTCTCTTGCCCCTGAATAATGAAGAAGAGAACTTGGCTAGAGAAATTAGCACATGTTATGTTGGTAAACATGTAAAGGAACCAAAAGACAGGATTATCTCCTTTTAAAGTGCAACTTGCAAATGAGATGTGGTCTCCAGTGTTATTGTTTTGTATGGCGTAATTAGTAATCCCTAATTAGCCGAAGAGATGACAGCTTGCTGAAGAGAGAGGCAATGGCTTGAATTGATGGATTACTGGAGTAGATGGCTTATTTGGTGGGAGAAGCCCTGGGTAATGCTAATGCCTAGTTCAAAGATAGAATTCAGGGCTCACTGAAAGAGACAGGTTTGAAGTAGGGAGAATTGGTTTACCTTGGAAAGTGGTTTGAGGGAGTAGAGTTTTCGGTAATTAGTTGATTGGATCATTCTTATTTGTACTCGGATTCTTTGAAGGCCTGAAGCTTGACAGTTTGATCAACAACAAAAAGAGAGAGAGAGATGTGTTAATCCTTCCTACATGTACACAACATTAGAACAGAAGAGTGAAAGACAGAATACGCCTTTAAAGACACTGTATGATGGAAGAAATGTACAAGGGTTCTGGTAATGTTTTACAATCTGAAATTCAGACAATCAAGTAAATCAAGGAAAGAGGACCAAAAGAAAAAAAAAAAATCTGTCGAATGCAGACATCCAATCAAACACCACTCTCAAGAATGAATATTTACTTATCAAAAAAAGAATGAATATTTAAGCTTTAGAATTGAATGCTCAACCCCTTCAAAATTCTGACTATTGCATTCTCTCCATACAGTTCACATAAGACAAAGTGGAATGGTGTTCTAGACAGTAAATTTTCAAGGTGGCTAAATTTCCTTTTCCAACGCTTAAAATAACTCATAACTACCTTTGGCATCACCCTCTATACTCCAAATCATTGAGAACACTAATGACCATAATTCTCTAGAAACTAGACAGTGAAGTAGACATGACTAACTAATTCCCTACGTGTAAAACCACTCTACTATGATAATATTATGCCTAATAAGATTGCATACTATCAGTATTTTGCCCCAAGCAACAGCCCACCCCAAAAAGCAACCTTCCTATGGACATTCACTCTCAAAATACTCCTATGGAAACTAACAGCGGTCAACCCTATATATTTATTATTTAAAAACCCTTGTTTACTTTCAGCTATACAAAAATAATCCCTCATATGGTAGTGCTTTTCTAATTGTCTTTAGAAACAATTTGTAATTTCTTATGTTGTGTGCATCATTTTTACTGTATATACAAGTAATTTTTTTTTTCCCCTACTACTTGATATATATATATATATATATATATAAAATTGTATATATGGTAGGATTGGATTGGTATGGGAATATATTTTCCAACGCGAGGAAGGAATCCCTATTGTAACGACCCAGGGAAAAGGGTTAGTCATATCTGCGCTATCACTCCAAAATGACTAGTCAATTTGGAGTTTTTCTAAAATTCTTTATAAAGCCCAATTTCACCTAATAACTAGACAATGTGGGACTTAACACTCATGATTATCTTTATAAACCACTCACCCTATGTGGGCTACTCATCTTCCCAATATGGGACCGGAGTATTACACCTATCCCCACTCATCCCCAGTGCAAAGACAAGGCGGGACTGTGGATGGTTTAACTTGGTGTGCGCAGAGACGAGGACAAGGAATCGGATCCCCAGTCCTACCCCAACATGTTACCATCCCTATGAATACATATATAACTTACCAATAAAGAAAATAAGACTCATTTTGTCCTGAAATTATAGTCCCATTTAAGAGAGAACAAAATTTAAGGAGATTTCATTAAATGCATTCTCACTTTTTCACTTTTCTATTTTTTGTCCTAGATTGTATTTCTCATTTAAAAAATGATTTCCTTATAACTTGTATTTAGTAGTATTGGGAGAAAGTATTTACAGTATAATACTTCACCATCAAATAGTAGTAGAAACATAAACTTTTTTTAAAAAGAATCCCAAGATATTGAAAAGTACCTGCGTTTTCAAGATGAATAAGGGAAGCTTGACTTGAAGAATTATAGAACGCGAGCTCCATTCTTTCTCTATTAGATTGTTACTAGCTCCATTCCATGGTTTAAATAAATACAAAGTGAAGTGCTTCCCAATTATGGCGACTGGATCTAGATTGTCACTAGAATGATTTATGACTTGCAAGACTTTATGCACGAGATACTCAAATTTTGCTCACCAGTAATCTCCACAGGAACAGTGGCCATGCTTAAAGTGATGGAATCGATGAATATCTCTCACAATAATTTCCCTATGCAAAAGCCCAGAAGTATACTTTATAAAATTATGACAGTCGGTACAAACCCGAAGGTTCTTCATTACCCGAATAGGCATTTCAGAAGTTGTGCTAATGATGCCATACACGACTGCAAGTTTTTCACTGTGATAACCAAGAAGCACTTCCCTTTGTTCTTCTTCTACATCTTGCATCACCAGCGTCACATCAGATGTGTATCCGATCTCCTTCAATCTTCCAATCAGCTCATCCAAGTATGTATATATCTCTGTATCTTGTGGGTGAGACCTATTTCCCATTACAAAAGTGTGGACTTGATTCTTTAGTTGAATCCAAGACTGACCAGGGACTTTGTTAATCCTTCTCTGTTGCATCAAGCTCCTCATTTTAGCTGCCTCTTCCCATCTCTCACTGGTGGCACACATGTTTGAAAACAAAATATAAGGTCCTGAATCTAAAGGTTCAAGCTGAAGAAGTGTTTCAGAAACCCACTTTCCCATCTCAATATTTTTATGAAGTCTGCAAGAGGATAGAAATGATTTCCAAACCGCAGTCAGGTGAGAGATGCCATTTTCATGAATGAACTCCTTCGCCTTATCCAAATGACCAGCTCGACCATAAAGATCAACCATACAAGTGAAGTGTTCAACTCCAGGCTTGATGCAATGAACTTCTTTCATCAACCTGAAATACTTGTAACCTTCTTCAAGCAACCCCGCGTGGCTACATGCACTTAAAACCCCTACAAAAGCAACCTCATTTGGTTTAATCCCCTTATGCATCATTTGCTCAAAAAGCCAAACAGCTTTCCTCCCTTTCCCATGTAAAGCGCAAGCAATTATCATTGAAGTCCACGACACAACATTCAGATTAACAGTTTGCTTAAAAGCTGTCCAAGCATCATCCAAGCAACCACATTTAGCATACATGTCAATTGACGATGAACTAAAATGAAGATCTATTGTGTGCCCGACTTTCTGAACATATGCATGGATCTGACGACCAAGTTCCAAAATCCCAGCATCAGCACATGCAGAAATAATGCTTGTGACAGTAAATCTGTCCACCTCAACTTGATCTCGGACCATAGAGATAAACATTTTCAAAGCATCTTCATACTCACCATTCCGAACATACCCGGAAACCATTGAACTCCATGAAACAATTTCTGTCGTTAATTCATCAGAAGTAAACTTGGAATTTTTTTCTCTCACACAAGGCAGAGGCATTTTTCTGAAGATTATGGATGCCTTTTCCATTTTCCCCCACTTGCAATACATATCTATAAGTGAAGTCCTTACAAACCCATCTTTTTGAAAACCAGACCTCAAAATATGGCCATGAATTTGTCTCCCTAGGTCCATGGTGTATAAAGAAGAAACCAAAACCAAAGCTATGGAAAAAGTAATTTTATTGAATGCAGGTCCATTCTTCACCATCTCATATAGTAACTCCAACGCGGTTCTTTCATATCCATTTCGCGTTAGCCCATCTATGATCGTATTCCAACTTGCAACATCTTTATAGGGCAAACCCCTGAACATATCTAGAGACTTCTCCATGTCTCCAACAAGCAGATTTGCACCAACCATTATGTTCCAGGACACAGTATCTTTCTCAACCATCAATTCAAACAATTTTTCTGCATAATCCAATGTCCCACATTTCACATAAAAGTCAAGAACAGAGTTCTCCAATATGACATCCAACTTAATCCCATTTCTTAATATCCACCCGTGAATTCCTTTACCCATTCGGAGATCACTTACACTAGAACAACACTTTAAAACACTTGACAATGTAAATTGGTTTGCTCGAACACCCTCAATTTGCATATCTTTAAAGAGGTCCAACACCATTCTAGATGCCCCAATTCGTGCATAGCCCGACATAAGAATTGTCCACGTACGAACATCTCTGTCAGAAATTTCATCGAACAACTTCTGTGCATAATCCAAATCTTGAGATTTCACGCACAGATTCAGAATATGATTACCCACGTTCAAAATTTGGAAAGTACCACTCTTGACCGCCTTGGCATGAAGGACGCCAACAGCTGACTCATTTGTTGAATAATGGTATGGCGAAGAGTGGCGCCAGTAGGATTGGAATCGACGACTTGTGGTTAAGGAAACCAGAGAGAAAAAGTGGGGTGGTTTGGAAAATGCAGTTGAGCCAAAGCATAAGCTCAGACTAGTCCATCTCATTGTTTAACCTTTGTAACCAATCCGGCATCATATTCTAATGCTTCGTAGTCGTCCAATATGCTCAGAAAATTACGTTAAGACTCTTTCAAGCACTAACTAGACCCATAAAACTAAGGGCTCCACCAATTGAGATAAACGAAAAGAGTAGTATTCTGAACCTCTGATAAAAGATAAAGGGTTGAGCAGGCAAATAACTGCTTCGTCTGGACTTGAGCAACTCTTTGGACCAGATGGAGATGGAGAAACAACAATCACTTTAATTATTATTTCTCAAAATTCTTGGAGCAACCTTCAATGTTAATGACTTTTACAATTCCAAAAGTTTTTCAAATCAGATTTTCGCTCAGCATCTTAAGTTTTCTTCGCGCGTCCAATTCCAAGAGTATTGCATCAATGCACTAGCTCTAATATGGGCCGTTCATTGAAATAGGAATGCATGGAACCAGCAAAAGCACCAGTTCTTTCATTTCTGTTTCACCCGAGCGTCCTCATCCTTCCCAAAAACTTTCCCCCCTCTTTTTTCATCACCTTTTCCCTCCACGAAACACCTTCACCGGTCACCGCACAGCAAAACACTGGGCGTCACCGTACGTCGAAAACACTGGGCGCCACCACGCGACGAAACAATTGGCATCACCGGCTTCACCTCCGCTCCTTCGCATCCACGGCTTCTTCTTCGGCTCGTTCGGTATCAACGTTATCTGCGCGTGGGATACCCTTCGGCATATTTTTCATTAATTACTAAAGAGCCCCTTGCTTGGTTTTTAGGTGAAAAGAGTTGAAAAAAAAAATAAAAAAAAAAATAATTGCACCATTGATCTTTGGGGTTGTCCTAAATTACAAATCACTCTTTGTGGTTCAAAAAGTTCATGGAGGATTTTTGTGGTAAATTATAATTATAAATCAATTCTTGACACATTTTCCATCCACCAAGTTAACAAATTCTGCTAGTTAGCCACGTCATACCCAATAGAAAGTCAACACGTATCCATTACAATAAAAAATATATAAAATCTAATAAAAATATAAATAAATAAAACATAAACATTAGTTTTTTTTTTTTTTTTTTTAAGAAAAGAAAAAAAGAAAATGAAGAAAATACTGAAGGGGGGCTATCAATGGGCAACCACAACCCTTGGCCACCTTTGGGGGTGACGCACGCCCTCCCTTTCCCCCTCGAGGTCAGGGGTGGCCGAAGCATTTATGGAAGGCCTGAAGGCCACCCCAGCCTCTAGGGGTGGCGTGCGGCCACCCCTGGCACCACCTGGGGGTGGCCGTGCGCCACCCTCAGTCACCTTTAGGTGTATGCGCGCCACCCCTGGCCATGTTGGGCAGCCATCCCTTCAGTATTTTTATTTTTATTTTTTATTTTTGAAAAAAGTTTGTTTTATTTATTTATATTTTTATTATATTTTATATTTTTTTAATTCTAATTAACATGTGTCGATTTCCTATTGGGTGTAACGTGGCTGACTAACGTAATCTGTTAACTTAGTGGATGAAAAACGTGTCCATGGAATGATTTGTAATTATAGTTTACCACAATGAGTGATTTGTAATTTAGGTCAACCCCAGGGACTAATAATGCAATTATCTTGAAAAAAAAAAATTAAGGTTAAACACCTTTTTTTCTTGTGGTTTAATTTTTAATTTTTAATTTTTTTTTTATTTTTTTTTTCTTTCTTGGCCCCTTTGCTTCAATTTTTATCACAGATGGTACCGGGGTTATGGAAAAAGACGAAGATGATACCTCTATCCAAAAACTAACAGTAGTCCACGTCAGCACCACGTAACAGACTTCAATACGCGACACGTCTCAGATGCCACGTCATAATACAAATCAATGCCATTTAGCCCATTCACTGCCACCTCACCCAAATCCATTTAAGAGGGAAATTAAAAATTTTCAAGGTTTTAAAATTATTCAGACCTGCTTTTTTCCGTCTGATTTCCCCTTTTTCTCACAACTTGTCGATCATTTCATAACCCTAATTTCTCACAACTTGTCGATCTCCCCCAAACTCTTCATTCCCTTCCAAATCTCATTTATTCGATCTCCCCCAAAGTTAAGTTTCAACATTTCGACTGGATCTGCGCAAGTCGGAGGCCGGTTAGAAGCAGATTTGCTGGTACGAAGTTGATTTCCCCAAACTCATTCTCTCAATCTCACAACAGAGTATCGAACCTAAATCAAAGGTATTTTTGGCGCCCCGACCCATTTTTCATGATGCACCATTTTTAGAACAAAAATACTTGTGAAAAATAGAATGACTTCTAATTTAACCGTGTGCGTGTGCAATGTGTAACAAAATATTGTAAATGTGAAATTTAAAGAACACAAATATTTTGTTAACGAAGTGGAAACTCAATTAAGAGAAAAACCACTCTGGAGTAGCCAAACCTAAGAAATCCACTATCAGAGGACAAAGCTAGTATATAGATAGTAACACTCACATATCCGGTGCAGTGACGCAAAAGTTATGATCCAAACACTAAGACATATGCAGAATCCAAATTTGAATCCAATCCGATTTTGACTCTTAGTAGAGAAATTCCGATTTAATCCTTCACTTGATTTGATTAAACTTAACCACATCATATAGGTATTCTATTATGATTGGTTAAGCTTAAACATATCTTCTAGGTCTTCTCAAAGTGTATTTTAAGTCCAAAATTAATGGAATTAATTGCATCTTTATTTATAACCTGAAAACATTAAAACAACACAAAATCAAACAAATAACAATGCTAAGAAATTAACATATGCAAGTTAAAGTGCTTGAATGTGTAACATTCGACGCTTATCATACCGCTTGACATAAAGTCAAATTCATGATTTTATGAAAAAATGTCTTACGTTTTGATTGAGCCTTAAAGAATAGAAAACATTTTGACTATCAATTTTATTTTGACTATTGGTTATTTAATAAGTTTTGTAAGCATGGTCTAAATGTCCACTCTTGGTTTTACGTTTTGTAAAATATATATATCGGTTTTAGCTGTTATTAATGTATACATTTTCTTTACCATTGGTGATTAAACTCATTGTTTCGGTCTTTGAAAAAAAAGATGATGCTATTTTCAGTATAAAGGTCCCAATGAACATTTGATAACTTTCTTCTTCTTGGGCTTCCAACCTATTTTAGCGTGTGTTTTGTATATTTCAAAGTGAAATTGTTTTAGGCAAAAAAAAAATTATTTAAATGTTAATTTTCAGATGGGTTTAATTTTATTTCTACAAGAATTTTGCACACCATCGAAAGATTTATTTCCAACAGCTTATATGACACCTTGGCTCATTTGGTATGCAAAATCCTATATCTGAAATAAAACCTCTACCATATATGGTGGGTTAATTTCAAGTCTCACACACATTGGTTAGTAAGTATCCCTCATTCATTTTCTTCCTTCTTTCCTCGGCAAAATTTTATGAATAAGATGAAGCCCTAAAACTTTAGACTTTAGCACCCTTCTTTTCCTCTTGTCTCTTTCACCTCCAACCAACCAAACAAATCTTGCTCTTGGTAGAGTAATTGTCGGCATGTATTTCCCTTAGCATCATCTCCCTCTCTCCCTTGCTATATTTCAATTCTTCTCATCTCTTTCTCTTCATCAGGTACACATTTTTCTTTTCCTTGCCCTTTCATTAACTTTCTTCACACACAAGTCGCCCTGTGAAGCTTTTTATGGGAGGAAGTGTCGGCCGCCGCAGTATTGGGACGAAGTAGGAGAACAAAAGCTACTGGGGTTAAAAATCATCCAAGATGATAAGAGTCGAATGTTGCACATTCAAGCCCCTTAACTTATATATGTTAATTCTTTAGCAATATTATTTGTTTGATTTTGTGTTATTTTATTGTTTTCAGGTTGTAAATAAAGATGCAATTAATTCTATTGATTTTGAGCTTAAAGCATACTGATGTGTGTTTTAATGAGTACTCGCAAGCGTACGAATCGTTTGCAATATAGTGTGTGCAAGTGCGAGGTCGAATCCACGGGGAAATGGTCAAATATTGGTGTCTTGTTTAATCAACCTCATTTTAACCTAGTTCCAAAGGTTTGAGGATTGATTCAAGAACAAAAGATTAAATAAAAGAGATGAAATGAAATATGCAAATTAAAAGGATCTAAGGCTAAGGAATCTACCAAACCAAATCCAACAACTCACACTCTTGGTTTCCACTTGAACACCCAAAGAACATTAAGCTTTGGATGTCATTCAAGTGTCTTAACCACAAACTCTAGAACCATTAAATGAATCCAACTTAAAGATAAATCACAAAGAGTACCTATTTGAAATCAAATTATCCAATGTATCCATTCAATGAACAAATCACAATGGATATCATCATTCAAATCGATAAAATAATGTATCCATCGGTTGAAACACATTAAATGTCCTATATCTACTAACAACCACATTCATTGCAAAAGATAAAGCATTTAAATGAATGGAACTTGAACAACAAATATAATATATCATCAAATGTGCAAGTAGTATAACAAGAGTGCGAGTGTTATCAATGGAAAGGTTTCATCCTCAACCTTAGTTGAGGTTACTAGCCTTCCATGACTAAAAACACCACAAGAAAATGAAGAACAAACATGAAAATAAAAGAAAAGCTTTACAAAGAGAAAGTGTCTAAGAACAAAAGCTACTGAAATACACTATGAAATGAATGAAATTAAACCTAGCTACTGTTCTCTGAACTCCTTAACAAGGAGGCATGGCTATGGCTTTTATAGAAGGAAATTAGGGCTAGAAACCCATGTAAAAATGACTCCTCTAACCCCCTCTAGGGTTCCTCTCTTGCTAGAGACAACCAAGGTCACGAAACCAGCGTGTTCTGCTGCAAAAATCAGAGGGAGAACTGCTTTTTGTCGTGGAGAAGCTCCTGATTGGGTGTTCTAGCGCGCTTTTGCAAAAGTAAGTCCTGGGAAATTTCGATCGATCGATCGACTTCGGGCGAAATTCGATCGATCGAATTTAAGTTTGATCGATCGAATTCTTCAGAACTTCTGAATTTTCCAAGCAATTCTACATGAATTTTGCCATTCCTCACTTATTGACCTACAAAACATAAAAACACAAAAACTAATCAAAACATCAGAAAATAACAAGGCTAAAGGTCTAACTAATGTAAATCAAGGGGTCCAAATACACAATATTTGGCACTCATCACATACCTTGAGAAGACCTAGAAGATATTGGTTAGAAATTTCTATTATCTGATGTGGTTAAGTTTAATCAAATCAAGTGAATGATTAAATCGAAATTTCTCCACTAAGAGTCAAAATCGGATTGGATTCAAATTTAGATTCTGCACATGTCTCAGTATTTTGATCATAACTTGTGTATCCGATATTGGATTGTAATGAAATTGGTGGCGTTAGAAAGATAATAAAAAATGAAATAAATATGTTAGAAATATCTTTTTCCTAATTCAGACTTTTACTATGCCAAAATTACCTCGCAATAAAATACCGTAATTTTGGACGAATTTGGAATCCTTTTCCTACTTGGATTGAAGTTTCAATCTCATACTTGGACAATAAGACTCAAGAGACGATTTTTATAAAAATCCAAGAGCTTCTAGGCCTCTTTTAGTCTCTATAAATAAACCCCTAAGCTTCAAGAGAAGGTGTGCTTGTGCTTGTGCTTGTGCTTAGCTTTAGACATAAAATTCTTTTTGGAGGCTTGATAAGTTGAAGAAGAGAAGAACATGGCAGGAGGTCATCTCAACACCACAATGAGCGGCTAAATTCGTATTAGGGTGTTGATGTAGCCCTTTCCAAGTAACAACGGTTTAATTGTATTTTAATTTAGTATTTTCTATATGCATGATGGTTGTATAACTGTGAGAATTGATATTAATGTTTATATTCAATCATTATAAATTTATTATCTTGTCTTAGAAAGTCTTTAATATTGATTGAACTCAATCCTTCATATTTTCTGTGATTATGTGAATGATTGTTATACAACGGTTTTAATTGACATATGATCAAGAGGGTTAGATAGGCCATACCTAGGAAAGATGGATTATACTATACCTTAGTTTAGTGTAATTTAGGTAGACAGTTCGTATCAACCGAAGATGGGTTATATTTTTCCATTGATTGTGTGTATCTTATTAAAGACGTAGTTAATCCATACCTAAGAAAACGGGTTGTACCGCATCTTAGTGGTTAGGTGGACGATCCGTGCCAAACAAAGATGGATTATACTTATTCTTTAGAAGTAATTTATTGACTACTCGAGTGAGACGAGCCCTACATCATGCATAGTATGAATTTTCCTTGTTAATTTATGATTGACCATTGTTATGTGGTGAGTGGTGAAATTAATTCCCTATTCTTTCTCTCATGACTACAATCTTTATTTTTATGTCTTTAGTTTTATGCATTTAACTTAGTTTTAAATAAACAAAAATCAAACATATTTTAAATTAAGTTATATTTAATCTTGAAAAACTTGATAGCAATACCTACGCAGTCCTTGAGGTTCGACACCCTCTCTATAACCTTATCCTACAAGGATTCGTTCTATTGCGTGTGGTTAATTTTATTATTAATATATTTTGGTAAACAAAAGACCACATCACAAGACACGAGCGAGAAGATAGCGGCGACCAAACAAGGATCGGAAACAGCGCAGAGTTGTCAGAAAGTTATGCCAATGCGAGACAATGAGATTTGGAGTGCAAAGTCAGCACACTCCTTACCTGTTAAAACAAATTACGATATGAGTCATTTGGCAAAGGAGTACATGGATGAGATTGTACGGTTGCATAGTGTACTATTGTCGATCACCTTGGATCGTGACCCACGCCTTACCTTTCGATTTTGACAGAGTCTGCAAGTCGCAATAGGGACGAGGTTAAACCTTGGGATGACATTCCACCCTCAGACTGACGGACAAACAGAAGGAACAATCCAGACGTTAGAAGGCATGATGAGAGCGTATGTCATGGACCTTAAGGGTAGTTGGCTTCAATATATTTCCTTGAGAGAAATTGTCTACCACAATAACTACCACGCAAGCATCAAGATGACATCGTACGAAGCCTTATGGAGGGAAATGGCAATCACCACTCAACTGGGATGAGATTGGAAAAAGATAATTGACAAAACCTAATTAATTCAAGAAACTTCGGAAAAGATCACGCTTATTCGTCTAGGACTCATCAAGGCTCAAAACTGACAGAAGGACAGTTAGACATTCATTGAGGCGGAGTCCAAGATTCGTGGAGATCGAAGTAGCGGCCAGCAGCAATATGTCGCCATAGGGAGCCTTATACTGGAAGAAGTGTGGGTTGTCGTTATTTTAGAGCGGAGTGGGTAAACAGAAGCTACTAGAGCGAGAGATCACTTTCGGTACGAGCAAGAAGGTAGCAGTGATCAAACAGCGATTGGCAACAACATAGAGCCATCAGAAAGGCTACATCAAGGGAGGATTGAAAATTATTGGACTTCTAATTTATCAAGTGTGTGCAATAGTGTGCAACAAAATATCACAATACAAAAAATAAAGAGATAGATATTTTGTTGATGAAGTGAAAACTTAATTAAGAGAAAAAACACAACGAGGCAGCCAAACCCAGGATAACCACCATTCAAAAGAGAAAGCTAGTTACAAAGCAGTAGCACTCACATACCTTTATATAGTGTTCGTACCTTGAACTCTAACGTGTAACCTAACACGAACGCCTCCCAACCAAGTCACCTACTTGAAGGGGTTTTCAATGGAATCCTTTACCTTAGGGCCAACCCTTAAGATAGACTTCAATTTCAGCACGGCAACAGCACTTGGCAACGGCTTGAGAGTAAGCAGATCAGCATAGTAACTCTAAAATATAACTCTCTAAGCACTACAGAATTCACAACCGAATTCTTACAATTCTCAAGCCTAGGGGCCTCTATTTATAGGCTGCCAGTTCAAATGAGCGTCTGGCTAGAAATACCTAGGCGCCGTTCGGACGGTAGACATAAGTCGTCCAGACAGAAAACTGTGCGATCGGCTTTCTAAATTTCGCTAAAATTCTTTGCTGAACTGAGCCGCTTCCGGACGGTGTTGCCCTGTCATCATGACGGTCGCACTTTAGCTGCACGCAATTTCCATATCAAGGCTTGGCGCGTCTGGACCATCACTTATGTAGTCCGGAGGGTGAATCTGATGCATGCAATTTCCATATATGAAGCTCGCGCATCCAGACCATGAAGACCATCATCCGGACGTCTGAATTTTGAATGCGCGACTTGCCTTATGGATGAGCGTATCCGGACGGGAATCCAAATCGTCCGGACGGTTGCAGCTGTCTTCCCATATCTGTGTTTTAGAAAGAAATCCATAGCTAATCGAACAATGAGTGGTGTTCGGAAATGCTGCTGAAACGTTTGGACGGATGCAAGTTGGAGCAATTCGAAGCTTCTTGAAATAGGGGAAGGTTCGAACAAAAAGTTCTCGTCGTCCGGACGGATGATGCTTGGACAGTTGAGCGTCCAGACGGAATATCACGTTGTCCGGACGAATGCAAGGGATCCGATTTCTTTGACTTGGAATCTGTGCAGAATCTTCTAGAAACATATCTCTGAAGAAGACTTCTGAAAACTAACTGAACCCCTAATCAAAAGCATCATTGTTTATGTTACTTACTGATGAGTGTCCAAGAGTTTCACTAGGCCGTTCAGGACGATAAACTCAGGATACGACTTTTGCTGAGCTATAGACTTTGCAGAGTCTTCTTGGAGTCTAGGCATTCCTTCTTGACGCTTGTGACACTGATTTTGTCATAATGAGGCCCTTTCCATATCAGAGAAATAAACCCTGAATATTTGAAGACTCTGAACTGATACGGCATCCCTGTGAAATCAGCAACAGTACATGATAGTGATTTTGTCCAACAGAATGCAACCGACACAAAAATAACAGGGATGACAAGAAATTGAATTTGAAGTCGCCACAAAAGTTTTCCTCAAGACCCCTCCCAAAATTGTTAGCTATTTGAGATCCTCGAGGAAGCTGGAGCAATAACATACCGATTAGTGCTACCATCGAACCTTGCTAGAAATTCTCAACGTATTTCTTATACCAACCTGGGGGAAGTATATCACGGATTCGACTTGCGTCTTGATAGCAAACCCTTTCAGATTCGCCCCCAACATGACCTACGAGAAGACACTAATCAAAGTGCTTGACAAAAGGAAGCAAATCCTAAGAAACTGGAGCATTCCGTTGGTGAACATCTTATAGGATAATCCCTCCATAGAAGAAGTTTTATAGCATCAAACGTGAGACGTAATTCTCTGTGCCCCGCTTGCCTTGAAGAGTGAGACTGTAATCTAGTTTTGGAAGAGACAAATGGAAGTTTCATGCGATGATGACACTTAAGAGAAAGGATTGCGCTACTTCGACTTTAACTTAGCAGAAGGCTTAGAAAGGATGCTAGAAGAGGAATCCGATCCAAAGGAATGACCCGAACATTTATTATGACTCGAAGGAAGATAAAGTATCTTACACACCAGCAGCTGTAGTGAAAGATGTGGACAGACCTGAGTACGACTCAGATACCTCAGGTACCTTCCTCAGTTCTAGTGTAGTTTGTTTACTGAATTCCGAGGACAGAATTCTTTTGAGGGAAGATTGTAAAAACCCTGATCCTCTTTTGAGGGTAGAATGGTCAATTGCTGTCTATGAGAATGAATAAAAAAAATGATTATATTTAATATCTTATTATTTTATTAAATAACCGCTTTTATATTTTATTACATACTCACTTCTATATTATATTAAATACGCAATTTTATATTTTTTTTTTAAATACCCGCTTCTATATTTTGTTGAATACTACTTTTATATTTTATTAAATACCTGCTTTTCCTTTTAACAATTTTACATTAATATTAAATGCCAATTTATGTTTAATATCATATACTAATATTTTATACCCATTTTTTTATTATATAAACTCTATCAAATTGTTTTGTGAAAGGGAGAAGGGGCAGCTGGGGTTTACTCCCCTTATATACATATACTACTAGGGTTCATACACCATTGTAACTCCCCGGTCGCATATTGGAAAGAGATGAATAGCTCATATAGAGTGAGTGGTTTATAAAGATACTCATGGGTGCTAAGTCCCACATTGCCTAGTTACTAGGTGAAACTGGGATTTATAAGGGATTCTAGGAAAAACTTCAAATTGACCAGTCATTTTGGGGCGATAGCGCAGATGTGGCTAGCGCTTTTTCTTAGGTCGTTACAAATGGTATCAGAGCCACCTTGTAACGCCACGTCATGTGCTACTGGAGTACTGCATAACATGGCCCTAACGAGGACGTTAGGGGTTTAAGAGGGGGAGTTTATAACACTCCAATCCCATATTGGGAAGAGATGAATAGTTTAAATAGAGTGAGTGGTTTGTAAAGATAATTTTGGGTGCTAAGTCCCACATTGCCTAGTTACTAGGTGAAACTAGGATTTATAAGAGATTCTAGGAAAAACTTCAAATTGACTAGTCATTTTGGAGTGATAGTGCAGATGTGGTTAGGGCTTTTCGTTGGGTCGTTACAGAAAATGTGGTCATAGTTTAGGGGATTGAAGTATATTTTTTCCTATAAAAAAAAATAACATCAAAACGACACCCTTTTGGTGTTAAACACCAAAACGTCGTCATTTCGATGTAGGTTTTAGTTTTTACACAAAAGCTAAAAAGCGTTTAATCTCTTCAAACTTGACTTCACTCTTCAGTCTTCATGCCGCCTCTCTTCCCCTCTCTCTCTCTCTCTCTCTCTCTCTCTCTCAATCCGCCAGTCACTTGTCCTAGACTCAGTGTCTCTCTCTCGTTCAATCCATCAATCACTAATCGCTCATCCCAAACTCAGTTCATCAGCAGCTAGTGGGTAAGAAGAAGCAGATGGAAGGGCAAAATATTATGCTTTCTCAGTCAAGGCATGCTTTCTTTTCTTGTATGTTTTCGATTTGAAATGTTGGTTTTTTTTGGATTGATTTTAGATTTGTAATGTTTTGCATTTGTATTTGGATTTACTAATATTGGTGTTGGCTTCCTACAAGTTGGATTTGAAATGTTGTTTTTTATTGATTTTAGATTTGTAATGTTTTGAATTTGTACTTGATGCAGCGCTGCTACTGAATTTCTAAAGCAATATTTTTACTTTTCGGTTCTTTAAATGATGATTATAGGGTTAGAAAGTTGGAGTTTATGGATGACATGAACCACTTCATTTTTCATGCTGTTTAAGAGTAGATCTCTTACTGTTTAAGCTGTTATTAAGAGGACCCTTATGTTTTTGAGTTGTTTTAAACGAAGATTTGTGTTTTTTTGAAGAAATGTTGGATTCTTGGTAAAAAGATTTGGGCTTTTGTGTTTGGATTCTATCTTGAGATCTGATTTGTGCTTAGGGTAGGTGTTATGAAGTCTATTTGAGCCTTAGAATGAGCTAGATAGATTATAGGTAGGATCTTTTTTTGAGTTTAAGAGTTTCTGTCCATAAAATGTTCCAACGATCTAAGCATCGATCGAACGGTCAGAACATTTGAACAGTGCGAGGAAAGATCAAACGATGAAGACATTCGAATGGTCCTAGTAACAATCAAATGGTCAAACACTCAAACTAGCAGAATGCCTAGAACTCTAAGTTGTAGGTTTTTAGTTGTGGTTTAGCCTAGATGTGTGACAAATAATAGAACCTTTTGCAGGAGACAATGTTGGTGATTTCGAGAACGATTACCAAGGAGACCCTTATGACTAAGGTGAGTGAAACTCGCGTGGAATCGTTTTATCAATTTTTTTGGCATGTCTACTTTATTATCAAACTTGCATGTCTTATACTCACATGGAATGACTTGTATAAATATTGTGAACTCTAATTTTTATTTAAAAGTGATATTGGAAAATGAATGATTAATTATGTGTGTTTTGTCCATTCACGTATCAAGAGAAATGTTTACTATCATCTTATGACATGGTTACCATTGGAAATATGGATCAAGAATTTGGAGCATGTGCATATTAGTATGTCAGTTGCAACTAGTGGTGACTGGCCATTGTAGAGAATACCTGTGTTGTTTTCCACATCTTTATTTTATCCATTCATATACAAAAATTATCTTGTCATTTTCTTCTTTTTTACTCTTCTCATTGGGGCACCGGTGTTGTATCATATGCCCCACAAGATGCGCAAACCTCAACTTAAGAGGATAAAGGGTATGGATATACCAACAGAGAAGTAGCTATGACCTGTACACATGTGATATCATAATAATAATAATAATAATAATAATAATAATAATAATAATAATATGCATCCATGATTTTATGCCTTATTATTTCGAGAAGAATCCTTTTGCATGATGTGGTGTGTGGTTTATATTTCATACTTTTATAAAATTTGGAGTTCATTGCATCGAATAATATGTTTCATGTGTGCCAATTCTCTAAATCACATACTTACACTTCATCTTTTCCACCTATAAAACATATATGTTTTACAGATGACAGGTCTGAGTATGCACGAGTATGTTCATTATCTTTATGCTATGGTGGATGGTGTACACAGCTTATTTGTAGGAGCATGCTGAGGAGGTCGATTGGATTGGATTAGGTTTTCTATTTTGGTGGTACCTGAGTTGTCTTACACCATCTAGGGTCCCGACCATGACCCGTGATGTTTGTGTATTTGATGTTTTATCTTGATTATCAGACTTGATATTTATTATTTTGGAGCTTTAGATTTATTGATTGGTCTATGACTGAGATACATGATGTTATCTTTTATTTGCTAATTAAGTTATATTATGATGCTTTAGTTTTTGCTCTGGCTATTGTGGGATGAGACAGCTTATATGTGTGGCTATCTTGCTTTATGTTAAGAATAAGTGACATTTTATTTCGCTACAATGCTCTTTGATCAAGGGGCCATTATAACTCTTTCATTTATTTTCCTAATAAATAAGCTCGAACAAGTTACATTAACATTCTAAATTGATTATTAGTTAATTAATTTCGAGGGTGTTACAATGAAAGCTTCTGTTGATGTCTTAGTGAAGTAGCCCGAAAGAGAGGGAACAAAGAGGGAGAGAATGAGAGCGTGAAACACTAAGGGTGGGCAAGACCCACCTCGACTCCCCCACCCCGCCCTGCCCCACCCCTAGAAAGACCGATTTTATGGTTTTTTTAGCAGGTGCGGGTCAAAATCTGGGAGATCTGCGCGGGGCGGGGCGGATTGCGGGTCCTGATTATAAAAAATAACCGGGGACCCGCCCCATCCCATCTGAATAATATATATACATATATATGTTAAAAACCGGAACCCTAAGTTGCCTAACCCTAGCATAGCACCGCACCCCCTTCATTTTTTCCTTCATTTTCTTCCTAGCGCTGCACCCCTTTGCCTCTTCTTCTTCTTCTTCAATCTTCAATTCTTCACCCTCAGATTCCCTCCATCCGTCTGATGAAGAACGGAAATCGACGAACGTCGATCACGTCGACAATCGATGCACGTCCTGTGGTAGATCTAGTTTGTCCACTTCATTAGCTCCTAATTTTTAATTTGTTTGTTGTTTTTGTGGTAGATATAGTTTGTGTTTAGAGTTTCTGGGTTTGTGTTGGTGGGTGGTGTAAGGGGTGTTTCATCGTGTTTGTGTTTGTGGAACCTTGTTGCTGTGGCCTGTGGTGGTGTGGTTTTGCAGCTAGAAGGAGAAAACCCTCACAAACCGCCCCACATCACCCCACCCCGCGCTACCCCCGCCTTGCACGGACACAACATATTTTGTTCGGGTACAAGTCTGATTTCTTGCACCCGCAGGGGTGCGGGACGGGGGCAAAAAGGGTGGAAATCCGCCCCGCCCCACCCCGTGCACACCCCTACGAAACACAGATGGAATATAAAAATTATGCCTCAAAAATATAAAAATGCCCAAAAGAAAAAAATGGTGTGTCCATGTGGTGAGCAAGAGTACTAAGAGATATGTTATTTACATAACTCTTATACAACAATTGCACAACAATGCTGCTATGTCCAACATTTAAAAAATAAATAAATAAATAAATAATGAAAATGTTGGATACATTAGCATTATTGTACAAAATTATTGTGCAAAGTACTAATATACAAAAATCCTGTAGCACAAGCGAGTTCAGTGTCAGGAGTAATTCGACATGTATATTAGGTATTCATCAAGTGTCCGTAAAAAATTGAGGTGGATTTTAAAATCATCATTAGACATGTGAATGATCAAATAGTAATTTTAAAAGCTATCTCATTTTTCGATAGACACTTACTCTAATGTGTCTAAATATCCTAAAGGGATTACCTTAAGTTTGACCAAAAAACTGTTTTTAGTTAATTCGCTGCGAATATTCTTAGATCGCGGCTAAAATTTAGCATAACTGACTTATCCATTTCGTTCACCTTTTTATTTCTTATCCATGAAAACCTTTTTTATTTGTATTTTTTTTTTTTTTTTCAAATTCGCATATTAGCTAGCAACCGGCAAAGAATAATTCAACACTCACTTAAACAACTAAATGCCACACATAAAAATAAAAGACAATTAGGATCTTCCCACAGTGTTAAACTAAATAGCTTCATCGATTAAAAAAATAAAAAAACTAAAAATACAACATAAATTGCAAACCATAATCTCCAAAAAAACAAAAAAATTAACAAAAATTCTCATTAGAGAAAAGAGAGGGATAGAGAGGGAGAGAGTAATTATTATGATCAATCAAGAAACTGCCAGCCCATCATGGCCATTAATGCTATTCATCAAACGGAACCTGGTGGGCCTGGGCTGGAAATTCCTACTCCGTTGAAGATCATGGCTTGAGGGCTTGATGATCTGCATGAGAAACGCCTTGAATCCCTTGATAAAGTACTGGGTTTTGCAGTCCACCTTTGTTTGGCTATTGTAGACCGCAGATTCAGCAGAAAGCTTGCGAGAACCACGGTGCCGGCTGCAGCGGAACGAGCCCCGGTGGGTGGTGGGAGAGCATAGGCACCTTCTTGTAGAAGAAGAAGAAGAAGAAGAAGAAGTTTTGGTTGCCATGGCTGTGCATGTGCTCCAACTCTCCAAGTCTTTAATAGTTTTGATTATATATTCCTTTGGTGTTAAGCTAACAACTCCGCGGAGGTTAAATGTTAAAACTCTTTTTTATCGATTTTATTTAAAAATATTATTACCAATTATATCCTTGTCTTGTTCAAGTCTATACTGTTAAGAAAGTGGGCTTTCAGTCTTTTGTGTATCACAGGATACTAGGATAGAATATATCATTACTGTGTGCCACGTTACCGCGGTGTCGTTTTAAAGTTTTGTTGTACCAATTGGTGAGGAGTACGTACATGCACTATAGAGTTAAAAGGGTCAGGTTAGACATTTATCTCTTAATTATTTTTATATAATTAAATTTTAAATTTATTATTAAATTTTTTAGACTTAATATAGATCTTACAAATTCAATAGTAAATTTAAAAATGAGATTAATAAAAAATGAACTTATATTGTTTTTCATAAATTTAGCCCTCTTGTATTTGTTCATGATTCCCACATATATCAAAGAGAAGTTTTTATTATTTTTCTTGAAAGCTTAAAACACGTCAATTTTTTCTAAGGTCAAGTATGGTACGCTCAAATAATGATTATATAGGAATAGAAATAAGTATAGATTACCAAGAATATAATAAGTTCAAATTGAATTATCATTTCTATTTATTCATTTGGTAACAATATAAGAATAACCAAATTTCTTAAGTGGAATAAAATAAATTTTTAATTAAACCTTTTGAAATACTTAAACTTATAAAAATAATAACTTTTTTTTTTTTTTTTTTTTTTTTTTTTTTTTTGCATAAAAAAATGATTCGTATTTATCGTCTCCCCTATGGGTGGCGCCCGACCACCACCTTGGGGTGTGCCAGTGATTATAGCGAATAGTGACAACGGAGGGCCACCAGAGATAGTGGCAAATGATGGCTGGTGTAGGCGGAGGATATCCAGAGACGATGACGAACAATGAGTGGGGTTAGTAAGGGTAGTTGGAGACGGCAAATGAACACTTGAGACGGCGTAAATAGTGACCGATGATGGCGGAACACCACTAAAGACAGCGGCAAATAGTGGCCCATGTTGGCAAAGGACCGATGAATACAATTATTAATGATAAGCTCAGTCAAGTGGGGGCTGGCGGAATAGCTATTCATTATTATTTTTTTAGAGATATTCCATTTCCCACGAAATAATTCATTAATTTTGAGAAATAGCTATTAATTTCAGGGAAAAAATTATTTCCAATAATAATAATAATGTAACCAAACTATAAAATAACAATCATATGTAGGGGTGAAAATGCAGATGAATAATAATTGTCTGCATCTGCTATCCACATATTCGAATGCGGATAATGGTTTTAAGATATGCAGATGCAGTTAATAACCCTCTTTGGTTGAAAATCATGAATTGTGTAACAAGTGAAATCTTAATTTATTTAAGCTTGCATATAATAATAACCGTATTATGTAATATATATTGCATATAGATTTAAATAGTAATCCAAAACGCCCATTACACCATATGCGAATAATGGATAATATATATATAACCGCAACACTATCTGCGGATAATAATCGCATTATGCAGATGTAGATATGGATATCTAAAAGTAATAATCGCATTATGTGAATGCGAATGCAAATATTATTAATAATCGCATTTTGTGAATGCAGAAGCGTATATTGTTAATAAACGCATTAGTACCCAAATTTTCACCCCTAATCATATGGTTAATTACATATTGTTTACAAAAACTAATGGCCTGATACAAGCTAGACTCTTGTCACATTAATAGTGTTTACGTAATTACATGGTGCCGACTCAGATGGTTTTCTGTTAATTGGATAATAAACAATAAATAAAGTTGTTTTGTCAGACATTAATAAAACAGTAATAGTTTTTGCCATTTTATCTTTGTCCATATATATCATACACTGCGCATGCACTTCCGAAGCACTAATGGAAAAAGGAAAAAAAGTTGCTCCATTTTAAAATTGGAGTCATTCATGCATATGAGTTCATAAAAATTGGAGAATATTGAGGAAAATTAAATAAAGAAAGGTCCCCCCGACACTTGCCATGCATCCTACGGTACACTTTTTGTTGGTCGGTCCTTTTGGATTGTCATTTAGCTTCCTAATAAAAGTAGGTCAAATCTGTGATGTAAACCTCCTTGTCTAGCTAGCAAAAGACGCCACGGGGTAGGGTTTTTTTATTTACCATTTCCTATGGGGGCAAACTCTGAAATCGTATAAAGCATTCTTTTTGTTATAGTAAATTGTGTTATTTGTACACAATTATGTGTATGGTGAATATACACTACAAAAATTGCAGCAAATAGCCATGTGCAGTTTGACACGTGTACAGTGTCGTACACGTGTCAAACATTTAGACACGTGCGGTTCGACACGCGTATTACGCGTGTCAAATGTGCATGTTACAAACTGCACAATTTGACACGCGTATGGAATACACGTGTCAAACTGTTTTTTAATAAAAAAAAAAAATCCAAATTCAGTTTTTTATTTAAATCGAATTTAAATTTAATTATTTAATTGTATTTTTAATTTAATTAAAAATACAATTAAAAAATTAAATAAAAATTGCAATTAAATAAAAAACTGAATTTGGATTTTTTTTTTTTAAAAATACTTTTTTTATTGTTTTTTAAAATTTATTTGGGTTAATTAAATTTTTTTTTGAATTTTTCAAGTTTTGTAATTTTCGACCACAAATAACGCAACATTTATTTTACCTAAAACAAACACGAAATCATACTACACAAACAAATATTTAATAACATATTTGTTAACAAGCAAATATTTACGAACAAAAAATAATTACACACAATATCTACAAATCTGAAGGGCGTCTCTGCGAATCACGAGGTACCGTCCCAGGCGTGTTCTCGCCCACCGGCGATTGCTGCGCAATGAATGGTGTAGCGGGCGAAGGTGTAGCGACAGTGGAGTGCTGGCTCAGCTGTCGTCCAACAGGCGACAACGTACCAACCGTTGTCGAATTACCTGCAAATAATATAGACAATTAAAGTATATAATATTACTTGCAAAATTAAAGGGGTAATGAAAACAAATTGAAATTAATTTTGTCCTATACACAATATAAATCATACCTGCAGATGCACTACCAACGGACGACGTACTACCTACGTGTGCAGGAGAAGACTGATTACCAACACATGGTGCTGGTACTCCCATGGAGGACATGAAGACCTCCATCTGTCGCAAGCGCTGCTCTATGCCGTCGAACTGTTGCACGCGCTGCTCCAACCGGTCATTCCTTGCTCGCTCAGCAAGTAGCTCCGCTTGCATCTCTTCCATCTTCCGAGACTGTTCGGCCCAATCCCGAGACGTCCCCTGAGATGGTCCCCCTGTGACCGAGGCCTATATGAGAAACATGTCCCTCGAACAGGTGTGACGTTCGGCCCAACCTGCCGAACCCTCCCTGCATACTCAGGCCTCCAAATCGCCTGTTCGTAAGCGTCGTTCGGTGCCCAACGCACCGTGTCTGCGGAGACGCTTTGCGTGGCGGCTGGATCACTGGATAAACTCTGCGTCATCCTCTCCTGTACGTCGTCAACATGAAAAAGTCATATATTGAATAATGACATATCACACATAATTTAAAAATATTAGTAAACTAAATCAGTAGCATACGCATAAGACCCGTGTACAGTCGTTCACGTAAGTGCCGTCCTTCCTTGTGTGGGTCTTCACGAACGACGCGGCGCGAGTGGGGGGCGTGCCAGATGTACATGTCTGTCGTCATGCAGTTGACATATATAACAAACAGATAGCGATAAAAATAGTTTAAAGAAAATGAAAAAGAAAAACAATTACCAACAAATATTAAAAACATAAACATATATATTTAATTACCTCCTCGTGATTAAATCTGGCATAACTTTTAGATCCCGCACAATGGGGTAGGTCATTCCGCTCCCGCAACCTCTTCATCCGTTCAGAGGTTGCCTACGCATTGAACATGAAAATAAACATGTAACAATTGACACACTTAAATTAAAACTAAAATTAAATGAACTGTTATTAAAAAATAGTTGACAATTTTTTGGCCTACATACGATTTTATGCTCTCTGCACCAATCTCTCAGCAGGAATTCTACATCTTCTGCATCATACTCCTCAAAAAATTTCTCCGGCATTCTCGCACGGATACTCTCGGGCGTGTCACCGTCTCCAATTCGTAGTTGGGTTTTGAACCTCGACTTCCACGAGCGGTGCTTACGTCCAATATCATTCCACGCCTCCTGTTGTGCCCTGCGCATGTCTACTGATACAGGTAGATAGAACTCCTCCTGCACATTTCAATCAAAGCATTATAGGTTTAAAAACTTCAACAAAAACATTAAGCTCAAGTTTAATTCAAATAAATAATTAAATTATATTCATAAACATACCATCAGCGCGTTCCACATTGCCTGCTTAATCTGCCTATTTACCCTCGCCCATTCGTCCCGCATGTGTATGTAGGACCCACTCCTGATCATCTTGCCCACTTCCCGCCGAAAACGATTGCAGGCTCGTCCTACAGGTTGTATAGCAGCATTGTACTGCAATACAACCTTCTTCCCCCTCGGGAGCACCCAGTTTCTCGCTGGGTCGTCAATCACCTCATAATAAATGGTCCCGTCTGGGTTGTACCCTAATGAAAAAATATATTCAACATTAATTTAATTGGTTAACACTAAATAACACACACACACATATATAAACAAAATGTAATCAAATAGTTATTTTTTTCCAAACCAAAAAAAAAATTTTGGTAACATAATATGAGTTTTACGGATGTCTACATATGTACTTACCCATCAACCGAATCTGCCCAGTCCCTATGTGCTGCGTCGCTGGGTCGCCTGCAACCTCCTCGGCAACTTCTCCGGCTGGTGGAGGATGCTGATCATCATCTGAATCCATACCCTGGGGACTACCGGGGGCCAACTGATCGGTACCCAACATCGCAACGTCCTCCTCATGAGTAGTCTGGCTCCCCCCCACATCTGGCATCTGACTCTCACCGGAAAGCGGCATCTGACTCTCACCGGAAAGAGGCATCTGGCTCTCACCAGGTAACGGCATCTGGCTCTCTACATGCCCCGGGCCCTGACTCGCCCCCGATGCTGGCATCTGTCTCGGCCCCAAAATCTGGCCCTGCATCGCCGCCTCTGCCGGTATCTGTCCCAACCCCACAGCCGGCATCTGCATCTCCCCGGTCTGTGACAGTGGAAATCTACCATCCTGCGTCTCACTATCAGGGTTACACGTCATAGGTCCACTATACGTATACGGAAAGTACGGCGCATAACCCTGTGACCCCATCCCCTCTCGCACCTACCATCGATAGGCGTTACCCGGTTGGGTGAACCCTATCTGAGATAATGTCGGCAGCTCTGACAATGGAGAGCTGCAAGGTCCAGCTGTGCTGGTCTGCCCGTGATCTGACGTGGGCACGGCCACCATACCCGGCAACAATGGTCTATAAGCCCCGTCTGGGTGGTGTGGCCACGCCGCAGTATATACTGGCGTCGAATCAGTGGGCGTGGTCATGGGGGGCACGGGTGGGCGAGGTGCCCGATATGCATAAGGATGGCGTCCCTGGTCCATCAATACCTGCGAACAAATGTAGACAAATTAATTAGAATATTTTTTGTAATATATTTTTAATGAATATGCAAATTATACAACGAAATTTATGCAAATAATAGAAATTCGTATTCAGTTCAAGCGAATTGTACAAACAATATATATATATCAGTCAAGTGTACAAACAAATTCGTATTCACATGTGTTGAGTTCAAGCTAATTATACTCACAAGAAATACATCAATCATTGTATCACGGGAGCTTCAATCGGATCAATGTCGGGCCTGTCGTACTCGAATTCATCATTCTTATCGGGTAGATCATCAGTGGCTAGTACGAGCGGTACGCACTCATGGTAGGTTGTACCATCCTCATTACTCCCATCCCCCTGGCCAACGTCGTACACGTTGCGCGGTTTGGTCCTAACCGCACAAACCCAATTTCGGTTCCTTCCATCTTCGACGTAGAATACTTGATCCATCTGAGATGTAAGCACGTACGGCTCGTCCTGAATCAGTTCTCCCCTGTGGACGAGGTGATTGAAGTTGACAAACACTAGGCCATACTCGTCTATTGTGAATCCTCTTCCCATCGTGGGGTCTGCCCAATTGCACTTAAATAGGACGTACGTAGTCCTGTCATAGTACTCGACCTCAACTATATCGGTTAACTGCCCGTAGTACGTTTCGCCTTCAACGGTAGGAACACATACGCCGCTGTTCTAAGTCCTCCTTCCCACATCATGGGCAAGCGTGCGAAACAATTTCCCATTTACCACGTACCTGTTGTACTTGACCGCTGTCTCCTTCAGCCCTCTACAACGCATAACCAAGTTGTGGCCCAATTCCTCCCTACGTTGATCGTCAAGGCCATCGACCTATGTTATAATTACAAATATTAAACACGTGTATTGGGTAATTATATTGAACCCGCATAAATTTATCAAACTTAAAAATTACAACTATTTCCTTACATATGCAGGGTACCATTCGCAGAATTGCTCATGATGTTGTGCTTCAATAAGAGCCTCCGTAATGCGACCTCTAGTGCATGATCGCCTAAGCGCGTCTTTGTGCATCCTACATTCAGCGTATACAATTATGTAGTAAAATCAATTAATTGCGTTATTCGAATTCTGTTAAATATACAAAACACTACTTACGTCCGCAAATTGTGAAACTCTTCAGCGTTGAACACAATATAACGATGAATCTGGTGCATTATCAACCGGTTCAGGGTAACACGCGTGCCCGCCCCCTTGGATCCATCAGGATTCCTCTGAGGTCTGTTGTGGAATGTTGGTGCGTGATTCAGATACCTTGAACAGAACGTTACCAGCTCGATCGCTATGTACCCCTCCGCAATGCACCCCTCAGGAGCCGCTTTATTGCGCACAGTAGACTTGAAATGCCCCAGACTCCTGGTGTACACACATACACGACAATTTAATTGTCGTCAATTATGGTTACATTTAAATCAAATTATATATTTACATATTACGCCGAATTTTACCTCTCTGCCGGGTACATCCATCTATACTGCACGGGTCCGCCGAGTCTACACTCGCGCACAAGATGCACGACCAAGTGGACCATGCTCGTAAAAAACCCTGGAGGGAATATCTGTTCTAGTTTGCACAAAGTGATACAGACGTCACCCTGCAGTCGGTCCATATCTTCTTGTGATAGCTTTGTTGAGCATATGCCTCTAAAAAATGCCGAAATCTCCACAAGAGGTCTAACAACTTTATCAGGCAATGACTTACGCAGTGCAATTGGGAGAAGCTGTTGCATCAGTATGTGGCTATCGTGGCTCTTCAACCCGGAAATTGTACGGTCCTTCAGCCGAACACATCGTGAAATGTTCGAGGCGTATCCGTCCGGGACCCTCACATTTCGAAGAACCTTCAGAAAATTTTCTTTGTCCTCTCTAGTCATGGTGTGACAGGCAGCGGGAATATACGTTTTACCATTGGTGGCCGTGAACGGATGCAACTTAGGTCTCAACCCCATTTCCTGCAAGTCCAGCCGAGCTGCCAAGTTGTCCTTCGTTTTCCCTTTTATATCCAAAATAGTGCCAAGTATATTGTCCATGACATTTTTCTCTATGTGCATAACATCAAGATTGTGCCGAAGCAAATTGTCTTCCCAATACGGCAATCTGAAAAATATACTTTTCTTCTTCCATATAATATCGGAACTCCCTGCACCCTTCTTTCGCTTCTTCCGTTTCTTCTTCTTACCCGCGGTCTCATCCCCAAACGCAACTCCGTCCAACTGTTGGAGAACCTCGTATCCGCATGGCACAATCGGTGCGCTGTCAAATTCTTCAGTACCGTCAAATGTCCTCCTGTTAAGCCGCCACAGATGTTCAGGCGGCAGGTATCTCCTGTGCCCCATATAGCAAAATTTGCATCCGTTCTTTAAGCGTATAGAACGCGTCGATTGCATACAGCAAGGACATGCCTTCGCACCCCTGTTAGGCCAACCAGATAAATCTGCATACGCTGGCAAGTCGTTTATCGTCCACATCAACTGAGATCGCATAATAAAATTTTCCTTCTTTGAAGCATCGAATGTTCGTACCCCTACATTCCACAGGGTAAGCAACTCATCAATCAATGGCTGAAGGTAAACATCAATATCCATACCTGGTGAGCTCGGTCCAGGGATAACCATGGAAAGGATGAAGGACGACTGTTTCATGCACATCCAAGGTGGCAAATTGTACGGCACAAGCATTACGTGCCATGTGCTGTGGGATGTGCTCATGTTCCCAAATGGATTAAATCCATCTGCTGTCAAACCAAGGCGAACGTTCCTAATCTCTGCCATAAAATCTGGATGTAAAATGTCAAACGATCTCCAAGCCTCACCGTCGGCCGGGTGCCTCAATACGCCATCCCTAGTGCGGCCTTCTGCATGCCATCTCATATGGGGCGCAATATGCTCAGACATGAATAACCTCTGCAACCGTGGGATGAGTGGAAACCACCTCAAGATCTTCACCGGGCGTTTTTTTCTCGCTGATATGATCTCACCATCATCATCTACATGTGTATCAGCCCTCCACTTAGACTCTCCACATACGGTACATGAATCTAATTCTTTATTGTCTTTCCAGAATAACATACAGTCATTACGGCACGCAGGAATCTTCTCATACCCCAGACCCATGCCACTTAGGAACTTCTTCGCCTCATACGTGTTATCTGGCAATGCCTCATCGCAAGGAGGCAACAACTGATTGATGAATTCGAGAATGTCTGAAAAAATCTTGTTACTAATACCTCCAACGCACTTCAAGTTGTACATGTGTACAGTAGCACTCAATTTACTGTGCTTTGTACCAGGGTGAAGGGGCTTCTCGGCAGTCTTTAACAGCTCTTGGTACTTCAATGCGTCCCCGCACGAGGTATCTTCATCAACTTGTTGCGGAAGAGTACTGACGGCTTCAGGAACATCGTGCACACCGAAGGCGTCACGCAACATGGCGTGCATGTTATCATCCTGTTCCACGGCGACACCCTCCTGTTCTGTGACTTCACCATGTTCAGTGCTACGGTCAGCGGCCTCTGTGCCACTGTGATGACTCGAACACTGACCAGGAATAGCGGACCCAGTCGTAGTCTCACCGTGCATATACCACAAATTGTATCCCGGATTCATCCCCCGACCTCCAGTCAGGTGGGCAAGAACGTAATCAGGAGTGTGACGCTGGTTATTTCGACAATACTTGCATGGGCAGTAAATTTTTCCATCGCCGGCCGTACAGTTACTAACGGCAAATGCCACAAACGCCCTACACCCATCGTTATACCGTGTCGTACCCCTAGGTGTTGACATCCAAGACTTGTCCATGTTTCTCTGTATAGGGTTAAGAGGACAAGACAAATCATACGTCTTACAGTATAAACGTGTACAAATATAGTGCATGTCACGCAACATGGGGTGTACGAATTTATTTCCCTTTTAAAGGGTTTATGGTTAGAGTTTAGGGGTTTTGTTTTTTTTTTTTATAAAGTGTAAGAAATTGTTTTATTATTTTTTTTAAAGGGTTTAGGGTTAGGGTTTAGGGTTATAACCCTAATTAGGGTTTTATTTTTTAGAAAGTGTAGGATTATTTCATTTTTTATTTTTAAGGGTTTAGGGTTAGGGTTATGGTTTGTTAGGGTTTAGGGTATTTTTTGATTTGAAAGTGTAGGATTATTTTATGTAGGGTTTTTGTTTTTTTTTAGAAAGTGTAAGTGTTTTTATTTTTTTTTATTCTTTTAAAGGGTTAGGGTTTGTTAGGGTTTAGGGTTAGGTTTAGGGTTAGGGTTTTTTTCCTAGAAAGTGTAGGATTTTTTTTTTTTGTTTGGGTTTAGGGTTAGGGTATTTTTGTAGAAAGTGTACGTAGGTTATTTTTTATTTTTTAGGTTTAGGGTTTAGGAGTTAGGGTTTAAGGTTTAGGGTTAGGGTTTTTTTCCTAGAAAGTGTAGGATTTTTTTTTTGTTTGGGTTTAGGGTTAGGGTATTTTTTTAGAAAGTGTACGTAGGTTATTTTTTATTTTTTAGGTTTAGGGTTTACGAGTTAGGGTTTAAGGTTTAGGGTTAGGGTTTTTTTCCTAGAAAGTGTAGGATTTTTTTTTTTGTTTGGGTTTAGGGATAGGGTATTTTTTTAGAAAGTGTACGTAGGTTATTTTTTATTTTTTAGGTTTAGGGTTTAAGGTTTAGGGATAGGGTTTTTTTCCTAGAAAGTGTAGGATTTTTTTTTTGTTTGGGTTTAGGGTTAGGGTATTTTTTTAGAAAGTGTACGTAGGTTATTTTTTATTTTTTAGGTTTAGGGTTTACGAGTTAGGGTTTAAGGTTTAGGGTTAGGGTTTTTTTCCTAGAAAGTGTAGGATTTTTTTTTTTGTTTGGGTTTAGGGTTAAGGTATTTTTTTAGAAAGTGTACGTAGGTTATTTTTTATTTTTTAGGTTTAGGGTTTACGAGTTAGGGTTTAAGGTTTAGGGTTAGGGTTTTTTTCCTAGAAAGTGTAGGATTTTTTTTTTTTTGGTTTAGGGTTAGGGTATTTTTTTTTAGAAAGTGTAGGTTTTTTTTTTTTTTTAGGGTTTAGGATTTAGGATTCAGGGTTTGTTAGGGTTTAGGGTTTAGGATTTAGGGTTTAGAGTTTAGGGTTAGGGTTTGTTAGGGTCTAGGGTCTAGGGTCTAGGGTTAGGGTTTTAGGTTTTAGGTTTTTTTTTTTTAAGCGATTAGGGTTTAGGGTTTTAGGTTTTTTTTTTTTTTTTTTTAAGGGTTTAGGGTTTAGGATTTAGGTTTTATTTTAGAAAGTTTAGGGAATTTTTTTTTTTAGGGTTTAGGGTTTAGGATTTAGGGTTTGTTAGGGTCTAGGGTCTAGGGTTAGGGTTTAGGGTTTTAGGTTTTTTTTTTTAAGCGATCAGGGTTTAGGGTTTTAGGTTTTTTTTTTTTTTAAGCGATTAGGGTTTAGGGTTTTAGGTTTTTTTTTCTTTTTTTTTTAAGGGTTTAGGGTTTAGGATTTAGGGTTTTTTTTTTTAAGCGATTAGGGTTTAGGGTTTAGGGTTTGAGGGTTAGGGTTTAGGGTTGTAGGTTTATTTTTTTTTAAGCGATTAGGGTTTAGGGTTTTAGGTTTTTTTTTTTTTTTTTAAGGGTTTAGGGTTTAGGATTTAGGGGTTTTTTTTTTAAGCGATTTGGGTTTTAGGGTTTTGGGTTTTAGGGTTTAGGGTTTAGGGTTATGGTTTGTTAGGGTCTAGGGTTAGGGTTTAGGGTTTTAGGTTTTAGAGTTTAGGGTTTAAGGTTTAGGGTTTGTTACGGTTTAGGGTTAAGAGTTTTTTTTAAGAAAGTGTAGGAATTATTTTTTGTAAGGATTTAGGATTAGGGTTTAGGGTTTTCGTTTTTTTTTCGAAAGTGTAGGAAGTTTTTTTTTTTTTTAAAGGGTTTAGGGTTTTATTTTATTCTTTTTATAAGAGTTTAGGGTTTGTTAGGGTTTAGGGTTTAGGAGTTTAGGTTTGTTTTTAGAAAGTGTAGGATTTTTTGTTACGGTTTAGGGTTAAGAGTTTTTTTTAGAAAGTGTAGGATTTTTTTTTAGGGTTTTTTTTTTGAACGTGTAGGATTCAAAGTTTATTTAAAGGTTTATTATTGTGTTGGTTTTATGGTTATGATTTTAGGATAAAAAGTTTATATATGAATATGAGAGAAATTTTAGGTTTTTTTTTTTTTTTTTTTTACCGAAGATACCAAATTTTAGTTTAAATCTCTTCACATGAATAGTTAAAGTTAAAAATGGAAGATAAAAAACATATTCGTCGCAATTGATGATTTATGACATTTGTTTTAAGTTTTTTTATTACGAATATGATTGTAAATGGTGGACAGTGGAATATTTGTTTTTTTTTTTTTTTTTTTTTTCCGAAAATACCACAATTTATATATATTAGTAGCACAATTTTTTTTCCCCACAAATTATATATATTCATAGCACAATATGTTGATTATAACTTTGTATTTTAATTTTACTTTGCCATTATTGCTCACGATCATATTTTTATAAAATTAAAATGATAGCGGATATTTTTTCTTTTTGCCACTTCCTAAAAATACCAAAATTCACAATAGCACATTAAATTCATAGTAGCACACCAAAATATATCTCAAATATCCTCACATCAAGAGTTTTTAAATTTGAAAAAAATTAAATATAATCACCAATAAATTCCAACATCTACATGCATAATGACCAACCGCAGCAAAAAAAAGTAAAATAAAATAAAATAAATCATATATATACAATTCACTTAAAATCAGTAATAAAAAATTAGTAATAAAAAATCAGTAATACAATTCATATATATATATTCCATATTTCCACGAACTAGACAATGAAAAAAATTAGACAAATATCACAAAAAAAATTAATAAAATATACAAAGTTATAACAAAAAATTCAAAACAAAAATAAAAATAAAAATAACTCACAGTAATAAAAAATCAGTAATACAATTCATATATATATATTCCATATTTCCACGAACTAGACAATGAAAAAAATTAGACAAATATCACAAAAAAAATTAATAAAATATACAAAGTTATAGCAAAAAATTCAAAACAAAAATAAAAATAACTCACAGTGATTTTTGTAGTGTAAGAACGGTTGCAAGCTTGTACATGTGCCTGCAAATTTTTGGCAGAAAAAAAAAAAAAAAAAGAAGCTGAAAATGTTAGAACATGCACTGTAAACCGAGAGAGAGAGAGAGAGAGAGAGAGAGAGAGAGAGAGAGAGAGAGAGAGAGAGAGAGAGAGAGAGAGAGATTGAGAAGATGAGTGAGAGTGAGAGGAATTGTACTGCAATACCGGTCTGTGGTGGGCGGGGGACAGTGGCCGGAGCTGAGAGAGAGAGAGAGCTAGAGAGAGAGGGAGAGAGAGATAGAGAGAGAGAGAGCCGGACAGTGGCCGGAACGGGAGGTGAGAGAGCTAGGGAGAGCGAGAGAGAGGGAGGGTCGCCGGGAGAGAGGCACCGGAATGGGCTGTCGCCGGCCGGCTGAGCTCGACGGAGAGAGAGAGAGAGAGAGAGAGAGAGAGAGAGAGAGAGAGATAGAGTGATGAGAGAGAACGTACGTAAGAAATGGGTAGCTTCCTCTGGAAGCTACCCATTTCTTTTATATAAATAAAATATATATATTAAATAATATATAATTGAATTAAAATATATAATTTAAAATATCAATTGTTTGGCCAGGTGGCGCGCGGGAGAACTCCCGCGCAGTACCTGGCCAAACAATTGGGGACGTGTATGTAAATACACGTCTCCAAATGTAATTTTTTTTCAAATTATATTTTAATATATTATATATATTATATATATATTTAATATATTATATATATTTTATATAAACCCATGCAACCCAGAACGTGTATGCACTGCATGTACTGGGTATGCACTGCATGCACGTAAAAAATTGTTAGGGTTTAGGGTTTTAGTTTCTTAGGGTTTAAGGTTAGGATTTTTGTTTTTAGTGTTAGGAATTTTTTTATTAGAAAGTGTAGAATATTTTTTTTTTTTAGGGTATAGGGTTTAAGGTTTAAGGTTAGGAATTTTGTTTGTAGTGTTAGGGTTTCTTTTTTTAGAAAGTGTAGGATATTTTTTTGGTTCAGGGTTTAGGGTTTAAGGCTAGGACTTTTGTTTTTAGGGTTAGGGTTTTTATGGTTTGAAAGTGTAGGAATTTTTTTTTTTAAGGATTTAGGATTTAAGGTTTGGGGTTTAGGGTAAGGGTTTTTGTTTTAGAACGTGTAGGATTCAGAGTTTATTTAAGGGTTTATTATTGTGTTGGTTTTATGGTTATGATTTTAGGATATAAAGTTTTGGGATACAGTTTTTGTTTTGTTTTAAGAGTTGAATGTTCTTTATTTAAAAAACAAAAACAAATACGGGTTTAGGGTGTTTCTTCTTTTTATAAAAAGGGTTTATTGTTCCGTGTTTAGGGTTAGGGTGTTAGGGTGTTAGGGTATTTTTTTAAAAAAAATGGTTTAGGGTTAGGGTTAGAGTTTTTGTTTTGTTATAGGGTTTGAGCACGTGTACTGAGTACACGTGTCCAATCCGGGACGTGTATTTAAATACACGTGCCGAAATGTATTTGCATGCATAAAAAGAAAATAAATATATATATATATATATATATATATATATATATATATATATATATATATATATATATATGTATTTATATAATTTAACCACATAAAAAAAAAAAATACAAACCCATGCAGCCTGAAATGTATATACCGTACATATAGCTAAACTTTACGCGCTAAATGTACCTAAACCGTAAACTATAATTTAAAACTAAACCCTAACCCTAAAATTAAACTCTAACACTAAGTATATATACTATATTAAACCCTAAATAAAAAATAAAAACTAAAACCTAACCATAAAATTAAACTCTAACCCTAAGTGCATAGACTATATATAGCTATAAACTATAATCCTAATTAATGGTACGTATTGTATATAGTCATAAACCCTAACCTTAATCCTCGTGATTTAATATATATATTTAAAAGTATACAATAATAACACATGAAAAATATATTGACATTATTATTCATAAAATGTAAAATCAATTAAATTATAACCCATAACTTTAAGTGTATATATTATATATACCTATACAACATAAAACCCTAACCCTAAGTGTATATACTATATATAGCGATAAACCTTAACCCTAAGTATATATACTATATATAGCTATAAACCCTAACCCTAAGTGTATATACTATATATAGCGATAAACCCTAACCCTAAGTATGTATACTATATATAGCTATAAATCCTAAGTTTAAGTGTATATACTATATATATCGGTTTTATTTAATTTTGAACTGCTTATGATTTAATATATATATATATATATATTTAAAAGTGTACAATAATGAATTAATTTTGAACTGCTCATGATTTAATATATATATATATATTTAAAAGTGTACAATAATGACACGTGAAAAATATATTGACATTATTATTCATTAAACGTAAAATCAATTAAATTATAACCCATAGCCCTAAGTGTATATATTATATATACCTATAAACCCTAAAACTCAAACCCTAAGTGTATATACTATATATATCGATAAACCATAATCCTAAGTATATATACTATATATAGGTATAAACCCTAGCCCTAAGTGTATATACTATATATACTATATATAGCTATAAACCCTAACCCTAAGGGTATGTACTATATATAGCCATAAACCCTAAATGTATGTACTATATGAGGGACTAAACTATAAGTATTTAATTCATTATGTAGCGCAGAACTCTAAAAAGGTTACTGTATATATTTACTATATATTGCATTTACTATATATTTACATGCATGCATATCTATATATATAGTATTAATTATAGGTTTTTTAACTTTGTTATGTTTTAATTTTTGTTTCTAAACGTAGATGGTGTACAAAACTGAACCCTAATTTGAACTATTTGGTTTAATTAGATATATAGCACCAAATTTGGTTAATTATGCATATAGTACAATATAGTATACTATATATATATAAATAAAGAACCTAAAAAGTATAAATTTCAACCATAAAATTTACATATAGCATATAGTTTTCAAACTTAATTTTATGTGTATAAGTTATGTACACCGTATTTTCAAAGATTTGTATGATTAATAAGATAATGAGTTTAATTTTTTTTTTTTTTATTTTAAAAAATTAATACAACACTGATTTTTTTTTTTAATGTTTATTTTGGCAAAAAAAAAACAATCTGACACGTGTAATAATACACGTGTCCAAAGTGGACACGCGTATTAAAGACACGTGTCCATTTGGACACGAGTATAAAATACTCGTGTCCAATTGGACACGTGTATTATTACACGTGTCCAGTTAGACACGAGTATTTTATACTCGTGTCCAAATGGACACGTGTCTTATTACACGTGTCCAAATGGACACGTGTATTTTATACTTGTGTCCAAATGGACACGCGTATTAAATACACGTGTCAAAATGGACACGTGTCTTTAATACACGTGTCAAAATGGACACGTGTCTTTAATACACGTGTCTATTTTGGACGCATGTACAATTTGACACGTGTCTTTTGAGACACGTGTCAAATTTGACGCGTGTCTACAGTAACGGGTACTGTAGACACGTGTCAAAATGCAGCGATTTTTGTAGTGATATTTACAATGGGTGTGAAATTTATGTATGTAGAACCTATTTTATATGGGTTTTATATGCATGGATCACACGCCTATTGTAAATGTATATACAATGTGTGTGTGTACAAATATAATTTTCTATAGTTAGATTATGAAGTTTAAGAATTTATGTTATAGTTAAAGACTATCATCTATCTACAGTTAAAGTCTATCACTTAGTTATAGTTAAAAATTGTGATCTAGCTATAATTGAAGTTAAAGACTGTGACCTAACTATAGTTGAAGTTTATCATCTTGTCATAGTTGAAGACTATCACCTAATTATAGTTGAAGTCTATTTATATTATTCTCATTTATTTTAATTTTTCTAGAAGTCTGTTATATTGTAAATAATAGAAAAGAAATAAGAGTAAGATATAACTTTTTAAACTTTATACTATATGTTGATACAGTTTCCGGTATGGTGACGTGTCGCCTAGTGATTCGCTGCTGGGTTCTGATCTACAACCTCAATCCTGCAAAAGAACAAACAACTCGTCGGGGGTGCCGACTACGCCCACTCCGATGCCTAAGTCAGATCTAAACCGATTTTCTGAAAAATATCTGTAATCTCAAAAGCACAAAGAATGCATGTACCTTCATACCTGGTGCGGTGGTCTTATTTATAGGCCGGCAGTTGTAGTCTTATTAGAATCCTTGAAGCCCAGTTGGATTAGGAGTTTGAGTCCTATTCTGTTTGAACCCTGTCCTTACTTTCAGGGAATTCGAATGAGGCTGCAGAGTTCAAATTAGATTGCATTCATACCTTTTTAATTCTGTGTCATTATCTACCTTGTCCCATTAATTATGGAATGGAGGCTTATCCCTGATCTTTTGGGATACTGGCCTTGTCAAATTCTAAGACTACTGCGGTGCACTTCAACCAACCCCCGAGGTGATAATACCCGAGACATGTTCGCTCCGACTAGGAGATCTCGGGATATTGTCGCATCATAACAGGATTGTGGGAGATCCGAGATGTTCTTATGCCGAGATGATATTATCCGAGGTGTTATCACACCGAGGTGTTATTACTCCGAGGCAATCTTCTATTTCGGGTTGTAACTCAAACTTCCTGTATATTCGAGGTGTTATTACTCCGAGGCAATTTTCTATTTCGGGTTGTAACTCAAACTTCCTGTATGGTCTTGTAGTTTCTGTTAAATCTCCGAGGTATAAATATCCGAGATATGTTCGCTCCGACTAGACTAGGAGATCTCGGGATATTTCATACCGAGACGTCATTATACCTAGACGATCTTCCTTTGCTGGGTCGTAACAAATGACCGAGATGTAACTCTGAGATATAACACCGAGACGTTTCCATATTAGAATCCACGTGTCTTCGGGGTTAATTTTATCCCCAACACTATAAATATAGGTGATGAACCGAATTACGTACGTACGTACACGTACAGATAGAGTAAAACTCAGCTTCGCGTAGGCGTAATTCTAAATAATTTATTTACATTTAAAAATTAAGATTGAAACCTTAATCATAAGGAGAATGCCACTAAATCCATGACCTACTCTCTCTCTCCCACACACTGACTCACGCACAGGCCTTGTCAGCACTTCCCAGTTGCCAATGAAGAAACACGGGGCTCGATCTCGTTGAAGTTTACTGAATAATTAGTAGATTTTGAGAATGTCGGATTTATTATATATATTGAGCACATAGTATAAAGCTAGCTGTTGAATTCTGACTTGTATTTATTATATTGACGAGCACATAGAATTTCGGATCTCTTTGAGTGTTGATCTGCTATTCTTGTGGATTCTGGATTTTCTGGTTGAGCACATAGAATTTCGGATCTCTTTGAGTGTTGATCTGCTATTCTTATGGATTCTGGAATTTCTGGTTGAGCACATAGATTTGTAAAGGTGCAGTGTAAGATATTGTTATTTTGGACCACTCTTTCTCCCTTTGTCTATTGTCTCCCTTAATTTTCCACAAACAAAGGTGATACCATGCATGCATACTTGTCTGTTTGATTCTTTGAAAATTTATGGTATTATACAATGAGTAAAACAGAAGTTGAGCTAAGAAAAGAAAAGAACCAAAAAAAAAAAAGCACACAGAAATTGAGAAGCCTATTGAGTATTGAGCAGTGATTCTGCTGTAGAACAATGAACATATGCAGTCACTTTCCGCTATCGTCTTTCTTTCTTCTGGTGGGTTGATGTCCACGCAAACTTCTAAAACGTCTAGACAATATAATTAACCCTTTTTTCTTTCATTTTTCCAGACTATCTTTAGGCAAAATGGAGAAAGAATTGGTTAATATGCTACACAATAATAACTCTCCAAATCTCTTATTTTTAGATATTCTCATCTCGAATTGTATCAAGACAGTGTTATTTCTCATTATTGTTTTGCCTCATGCAAACTTCGAGATAATTAAGTTTATTTAATTTACATTAATTTTATTTTATTTTTTTGGTTTTGAAGAAAAAAAAAAACGTGTAGGCTTTTAATAGTTGGAGCCTAACACGTAAAATACTTTAATTAAATAGGGAATGAATTGAAGGAGTCATGATTTAAACTCAAAATTTATGGCTTTGATACTATGTTAAAATTAAAATTATCACTTGTCTTAAAAGTTTAAGTTGGTAAAAATGTGTAAATTTAATCATTTAATCAACATATTAACAAGAAAGACAGGAGAATGACGTTTAGACTTTTTTATAAAGTAAAGAAATTAAGGGTATGTTTTGATTTGGGGAAAATATATATATATATATATATATATATATATATATATATATATATAAATAAATAAAAAAAATAAATAAAAAAATAAAAATAAAAACCTCTTCAACTAACAACCGTTTTTAAAATAGCCTCATAAAGTGGCAAGTGTACTAAAGTGACCCATCAAACTACCAAAGTGTGCCAAAAATTTCATATTTTTATTATATTCGTGTAAAATACCCTTATTCTCTTTAAAACTAAAATAAAAAATTAACAAAATAAAAAACTAAATTAAACAATCTCTTTAAACCAAAAAAAAAAAAAAAAAAAAACCAAGGGAGTGGATTAATACAAAAAAGTTTTTTTTTTTTTTTGAATAAATGCAAAATATATTAGCCCATTTAGCTGGCCTAAATTACAAATCGTTTTCTGCGATATAAAAAAAATAAGCCACTCCCTTCTCTCTCTCTCTCTCTCTCTCTCTCTCTCTCTCCCCCCCCCCCCCCCCCCCACTCTCTTTTTCTTATTAAAAAGGTTATGTTTTTAAGTTTTTAATTTTAATATATTCAATATATTTACAAATTCTTTTATTAAGAGGGACATGTGTCATTATTCTATTGGTGTTGATGTGGCATGCTAATGAAATCCGTCAAGTGTTTTAATGAAATTTGACTGTAGTGGCAAAATTGTTATTTTAACCTACCCCGAGAACCTCTAAATTATTTTTTATACCGTAGGGAATAATTTGTAATTTAGGCTAACCACAAGAATTTATTTTGCATTTATCCCTATTTTTTATTCTGCAGAGAGCGATTTGTAATTTAGACCCACCACATGGACTGATTTTGCATTTATACATTTTTTTTTGTTTAAAAAATTAGGTTAGTTTAGTTTTTTTTTTTTAATTAATTTTTTATTTTTAAGAGAATAAGGGTATTTTAGGAATATAATAATAAAAGTGGCATTTTTGACACACTTTGGTAATTTGATGGGTTACTTTAGCACACTTGTCAATTCATGGGCTATTTTAAAAGCCATTGTTAGTTCATGGGGCATTTTTATATATATATTTTTTTCTTTTGATATGCAATTTCAAAATGTGCGATTTTTAAAAACGTATTTAATCGTTTGGTAAAATCATAGTTTAACCTTTAAAATAATGTATTTTTAAAATTGGACCCATGTGCTTGCAATTTTTACGTTTTTAAATCGTAATTTTTAAAAAGCACACTCCCAAACGATAAATTTTTTGTGGTTTGATTTAAAATTGACTTTTGGTATGCACAATTATAGTGCGAAACGCATCGTAATAAAAAAATTTAAACGCAAAATACTCAAAATATTTTCGTCTTTATATCACAACAAGACATGTTTTTTAACTAAAAAAAAAAAAATAGTCTCTTAAATTTTTATCAAACGAATATTTAGTCTTTAACTTTTGGGAAAAATGCGAAATCAATCCATGTTGTTTACTTGATTTACAATTAACTCCATATGGTATCAAAATGAACTCAAAAGTTCATGAGGTATGCCAAAAAAATAATTTACTCCCTACAGTCAAATTTCATCTACTGAATTAACAAAATTTTTTAGTGTGACACTGACTTAAATAAGATATGTGATAATTTTATTAGTTTTGACATTTCATACTATTGAAATATGTTAATTTAGTGGACTAAATTTGATTGTAGAGAGTTAAAAAATAAAAGACTCCTAATTAACGTATGTGTGTGATCAATTGTGCAACAAAATATTAAATGCGAAAATTTAAAAGAGACAAATATTTTTTTGACAAAGTGGAAACTCTTATCAAGAGAAAAACCACTTCGGGACAGCCAAACCCAGGAAATCCACTATTCAGAAGACAAAGCTAATTACAAAGCACTTGTACTCACATACATCTAATACAGTAATCATACCTTTAACTATGACATGTACCTATACGTGAATGCTTTCCAACCAAACCTCCTATCTGAATGGGTCTTCAATGGACTCATTTACCTTAGGGCTCCTCCCTAAGCTAGACATCAATGGTTGATCAAATCACACATAAACTCTTAAAGAGCTAGCACATCTAACAATATCTGTCTAAATACCCTCTCTTAGCACAATGGAATTCAGTACCAAATTCACTAAAGAATACAAGCCTAGAGACCTCTATATATAGGCTTTAAAAGGCCTAATACAACTCTAATTCGGAGTTCTCTGGGCGACATCTGGACTAAGACAGTGGGCGTTAGGACGGTAAGCAGCAACCGACTTCTTTTCACACGATCTCACGCGTTTTTTTATTAATCTTCGGTCATCGCGTCCGGACGCCCTTGCCCTAACATCTGAATTCTTGCATGCTGTCTTCATTGTTCACAGCCTTTAGTTTGCTGTTCGGACACCTGTGTGAACAAGTGCTCTCGGGAGTTGGTATCTGCTGGGCTGTCCGGATATTTGAGCGAACATGAGTTCCCTGTGGTTGGTGTCTGCTGAGGTGTTCAAACACTTCTTTGAACACTAATGGGCGTCTGGACGCTTCCTTTGGCCGTCCAGACGATCACAATGAAAACTGCCTTTGCTGAGCTGTAAGTGCATTAGAATCTTCATAGACTTCCGGAAATTGTCTTTCTTGATATTTATGACACTGAACTTGTCATATTAGGCACTTTTCATATTGGAAAAATAATCTCTTAATATTCTAGAAGACACTAGATAATTACGGCATCCTTACTTCAGCAGTACACTGATATGGTAGTGATTTTGTCAACAGAATGTAGCCAACAAACTAACAAGAGTATATTAGTTTTTTTTTTTTTTTGCATACCAGGTTGTAATGTCCAAGATGCTGATCAAGTGCTAAAAATATTAATTAGAGTAATTAAGTGAATAATTATGTAAAATGAGAAATAAAAACACTTAGAAAACATTTAGAATTAAGTTTTTAACTTGTGCGTCCGGACGAACTAATTTTGTGTCTAGACGAGTAAGTCAGTAAGTTCATTTCTCGACATGTGTCCGGAAAGGATTGGCAGAAAGTTGAGCTTTTCAACACGTGTCCAGACAGCCACTAACGTGTCCAAACAGGCCTCGGTAGAAATTGCTTGAAGCGAGTTTTCAGCTCATTTCTCCACCATTTCTCTCCTCCCAAACGAAAAAGCTCTCTCCTCTCTCCTAGGGTTTGATACTACACCCTATATCCTAGTGTTTTGAAGCTTCCAAACTCAAATGCGATACCGGAAACGTGATCCTTACTATAAGATCTATGTTTCCATCAATCGTTTTGAGATAAATTTGAAAATCCTAATTTTTTTAGATTTGTGTTGATTTTTGAGGGGTTTGAACTTGATATCCCAATTTCCTTTAGGTATTGTGTGTTTTAAAGTGTTCTAAGTCATCTCCAAGTATTTGGTTTATTTTTGTGAGAAATCAAAGTAAGACCCAAAACCCTAGTTTTTGTCGAAGTATTGTAAATTGATGAATTTTGTGTCTAACCCTAAGATGATCTTATGGGTTAGTAATATTAGCTAATGGACTGTCAAATGCAGCCCTAAAAATTCTATGAATTTTCCATGGGTCTTAGTTCTTGAGCAAAATTAAAAACCTAAGTGGGATTTAGAATTAGAAATATGTTGAGTTGGTTTTAATGTGTCATTGTAATGCAATATGCAGTGGTGCATTGCAAGGCTTTCGTTGGAAATCATTTTTTAAGCTAATTGTCAAGCAGCCTATGTGAGTATTTTACTCACTAAGAAAAAATGTCATGTTTTACAATGAGAACATGTTATGATTTTATAAATGCGAGCCAATAATATTTTAGTATGATATATGCTTCTGATTTGCTTTCATTACCTTTAGTTATGTTAAAGAAATGATTTGATGATGTTTATGAGTGAAAATTGAAATTGACTTCTAAAATAAACAGCAAGTGTGTGCAAAAAGTGTCAACAAAAATAATAATGAGGAAATTAAATGACATAGAAATTTTTGTTGACGAAGTGGAAACTCAATTAAGAGAAAAACCACTCCGAGTTAGCCAAACCCAGGATATCCACTATTCAGAAGACAAAGCTAGATACAAGATAGTAACACTCACATATACCCAATGCAGTGGTCGTACCTTGCTCTCTAACGTGTAACCCAACACGAACGCTTCCCAACCAGGTCACCTGCCTGAAGGGGTCTTCAATGGAATTCTTTACCTTAAGGCCAACTCCTAAAATAGACTTCAGTTGTAGCTGTTGTGTAAATTTTAATGTACTTACAAGTGCACGAATCGTTTTGCAAAATAGTGTTATGCAAGTGCAAGGTCGATCCCACAAGGAAATGGTCAAATGTTGGTGTCTTGTTTAATCAACCTCATTTTAACCTAGTTCCAAAAGTTTGAGGATTGATTCAAGAGTAAAAAGACTAAATAAAAGAGATGAAACAAAATATGCAAATTAAAAGGAACTAAGGCTAAGGAATCTACCAAACCAAATCCAACAACTCACACTCTTGGTTTCCACTTGAACACCCAAAGAACATTAAGCTTTGGATGTCATTCAAGTGTCTTAACCACAAACTCTAGAACTATTAAATGAATCCAACTCAAAGATAAATCACAAAGAGTACCCATTTGAAATCAAATCATCCAATGTATCCATTCAATGAACAAATCACAATGGATATCATCATTCAAATCGATAAAACAATGTATCCATTGGTTGAAACACATTAAATGTCCTATATCTACTAACAACCACATTCATTGCAAAAGATAAAGCATTTAAATGAATGGAACTTGAACAACAAATATGATATATCATCAAATGTGCAAGTAGTACAACAAGAGTGTGAGTGTCATCAATGGAAAGGTTTCATCCTCAACCTTAGTTGAGGCTACTAGCCTTCCATGACTAAGAACACCACAAGAAAATGAAGAACAAACATGGAAATAAAAGAAAAGTTTTACAAAGAGAAAGTGTCTAAGAACAAAAGCTACTGAAATACACTATGAAATGAACGAAATTAAACCTAGCTACTGTTCTCTGAACTCTCCAACAATGAGGCATGGCTATGGCTTTTATAGAAGGAAATTAGGGCTAGAAACCCATGTAAAATGACTCCTCTAACCCCCTCTAGGGTTCCTCTCTTGCTAGAGACAACCAAGGTCACGAAACCAGCGTGTTCTGCTGTGAAAATCAGAGGGAGAACTGCTTTTTGTCGTGGAGAAGCTCCTGATTGGGTGTTCTGGCGCGCTTCTGCAAAAGTAAGTTTTGGAAAATTTCGATCGATCGATTAATATTCGATCGATCGACTTCGGGCAAAATTCGATCGATCGAATTTAAGTTCGATCGATCGAGTTCTTCAGAACTTCCAAATTTTCCAAGCAATTCCTCATGAATTTTGTCATTCCTCACTTATTGACCTACAAAAGATAAAAATACGAAAACTAACCAAAGCATCAGAAAATAACAAGGCTAAAGGTCTAACTAATGTAAATCAAGGGGTCCAAATACACAATATTTGGCACTCATCAAATACCCCCAAACTTACATTTTGCTAGTCCCTTGGCAAAAACAAAATGGAAAGCAAAATCAAAGCATGAAACATAAATCCTCTTTCGTGGGAGAAACGATTGCACTTAGCATATGCAACAAGCCTTTTAAACCCCTAGGACTCCCTGGTGGACGAGTGAAGTCTCGTGAGGGTTTGCCAGAAATGATACCCACAAACATTGAAGTACGAAATTATCAATTGAGCAAAAATCATCATTCAAACACATGGTTCACATATCATGAGTATATTTAACAAAATGAATATCATATTATCATGTTATCAAAAATCGATCAACTCATAGATAGAAAATTGAGACAACACATGTTCAAAAGTGTAAGGTGTAATAACCCCGACTCCCTTTCAAGGGTAGAATAGTCTTTACCACCTATGAGAATGGATAACTAGACGGGATTAATAAACACCTGATTTTACATATGAATTTTTATTTCTTGATATTAATTCATATTTCTTGATATTAAATAGCAACTAATAAATTTATATCAATTTAAGTTCCACTTTTATATTTAATATTTATAAAAAAAATATGAGGACCAGATTTTATATTTTTAAGCAATTTTATTCTTATTAAAACACCTGTTTTATTATATAAAACCCTAGTAGCCAAAGAATAAAACCCTACTCCTATAAATACCCCCTCTTAGCCGTCACTCCCCTTCCTCACCTCACAAAATATTTTCCTACCAGCTGTCTCTTCATTGTTGCACGCAGGACCACTGCAGGTATATTTTGGTCTCTTTTCTTTTCTCTTCTATTTGTTTCTTTTTCTCCTTCACATGATGCAGCCGAGGCCCACACCTATTATCCTTCTTTGTTTTCTTTTTATTTTTTTTTTCCTCTCTCCTTTGTCTTTCCCCAAACACCAACGTCACATGGTCTTTTTGTCTTATTGTATTGCCTTACTTTTCTCTTGCTTTTTTTCTTGTCTGTAGCAAACCATGAGAATTGTATCAACCTTTGTCTCCTTCTTTTTCTACTTATTCTTTCTTTTTCCGAACACCACCGGGAAGTATATGTATATATATATATTATTTTTTTTTCTCTTTTCTCTTCTTGTCCTGGCCTAACTCAAATTCAGATTTGTTGTATTATAAAATTCTCTCCCTTTTCAATTCAACCGGATGCTACTTTGGGAAAAAATTATAAATTGTTGTTTATTTGATTGTGTTTCTTTTTCTTCTACTCACATGTTGCCATAAATTCTTTCCAGATGGATGTTTAATCTTGAAAATTCTATTTTGATACAAAGTAGTTTAAAGTAAACATTCAAACCTTCTTGTAAAATTTTTTAAAGAAATCATGGATCATTTTTATAAATCATGTTTTTTTTATTAGAGGTATAATTTGTGATCAAGGAATTTAGTAAATTCTATGACTATAAAAGAAAAGGTTTTTATGACAATTGCCTTTATCGAGTCGTATTTCTAATATCAATAAAAGAAAATGTGTTATTGCTTAATTAATGGTTCAAATATTATTTGGTTAATGTCGTAAAGATACACTCCAGGAATCCATTCTCAGTAGGTTAGCAAGAGAAATCCTAGTGGTGTTAGTGTGTAGTTTAGTGACTAGCACGAGGTATTGATTTATTTAAACCTGTACCAGGTGACTAGTTAGCAGTCGAGATAGTCCAGCGACTTATTGCAATCAGAGAAGTAAGGGATCCTCAACCCCTTTTCAAATTGTTTTATGTCATATTATTCTATCTTTTTTTTTTAAAACATATTTGCAATTAATTGGTCTTGTTCTATATTTCAAATTATATTGATGCATGAAGGACTGTTTTAAAAATAGTTTTGAGATGAAAATTGTCAGTATAAATGTTAATCTTGAAATCACTGTTTTAAAAGAAGCTTTGGTTATAAAGGATTTTCTAGTTATTCGTAAATTGTGTAGTTGGTTCTCGAGACGGGAAGTTACAGCTTTTTTGAAATTAATGAGAAAAAGAGTGTAAAAACCCTCCCACACGTTGCCTCAAGAGTTATCAAAGGAATAAGAATAATTTGTGCGAATGAGATTTTTATAAATGAGGCACGTTTGTGGAGGAGACTATTATTTTGGCCCCAGAGACATTCACAGAGATTTACAGAGTTTAAGCTCGGTACCGTTGCTTGGATGGAAGCACAACCGCTCAAGGATTTAGAGAGAGCGGATCCATCCCTATGTCATGCTAAGTGCACTTCAATTAATTAGCTGACGGGGCAGGGCCTGTGGCCACAGTTTACCTGCCTGAGGTCGCAATAGACCACGCAACCCTAGTACACAGGGCGTAATAGTGTACATGGGCCCTACATATGAGAAATTTATTTATCAACCAGTAATTTTATATGTTAAGTAAAATGCCGAATTTTTATTTGTATTCTAGAAATTTAGATTTCAAGTGTATTTTAATAATTGTTTTAAAGAAAATGAAGTTAATTCAACCGTTTTATGGTTGAGGGTTACCTTACTAAGCATTTCTCGCTCACCCCTTATTTTTTTTTGTTTTCAGGATATGATCAGAGAGACCTAGGCGGCCGGGATGGGATCTAGGCTAGCAGTAGGATATTATTTTTCTGTTACCTTAATAAGTGCACTTGCACAATAAATCCAGTTCCTTTGCATTTCAATTATTGTATTAAACATTATTACTCTTTTTAAAATAATCGTTTCGCATTTATTGAAGCTTTGAGTTTTAAAATTAATTTCTAGTAATTTACTTAATTTAACATATTAGCTAGGTTACCTAGTAGACCTTATGAATCTTTGCGGTTTGGTGTTTGAAAATGGACGAACCTAACCCTTAGCGGTTTGGGGGCGTTACATAAGGTGTGAATAACATAGAGTCATGGGGTTTCAATTTTCCTCAAAGCACATATATCCAAAAATTCGCAGGACTTCCATCAAATAACCAAGGCTTATCTTACATTTATTTATTATTTTTGTGTTGGCTGTGCAATGCTTGACTCCATTAAGCCTTCTAATTGACCCATGTAACGAGTGTTGGGCCAGTGACTCCCAAACCAGATGGTTTTAGGGCACTAGATGTAAAAACATCCCTAAGGGCTTAATTACTCAAGTCAAAAAGGCTACGAAGTCAAACTAGCCAAACAAACATCCAAGCTGAAATTCTCATCTTTTTACGCGAACACCCAATGCTTAATAAGGCAAGGGGCCTGGTTACTCAATGAGAAGTCAAATTGGTGATATTATTCTAAGCAAAATATTTTTTTTTTTTATATATAACAATAAGCCAAGGTTTCATCAACAAGTCATCCTACAAATCTCTAGACACATAATTTTTAATTCAAATCTCATACCCCACAGAAACAATGCTAATGTGCTTGTGATAAACAATTTAAACATGTCAAGTCTCTCTAATCCAAAGATGAGTCAAAAGATCTCAGATTTTACTGATATGCAAAATTCAACATGTTTTATAAACCAATGAGATGCAAAACTATAGTAAGATGTAACCATGCTCAACTAACAATAAGGTATATATATTAACAAGTATTAACAAAGCAAACATTAAATGAAAACAGACAGAAATGTCTACCCCACCCCCAAACTAGAATGACACATTGTCCCCAATGTGGCTAGAGATACAATACCGAAATGGTGATGCAAGTTGGGCACACTACAAGAGAAGCGCTCTCCCAAACTTGAATGGCCGACACTGTCATGAAAATCACAACTAAAACACAAGAAATAAAATCAAATGATAAGGAAAAATGATGAGGGTTGCCTCCCACAAGCGCTAAGTTTTCAGTCTTCAGCCAGACTTTCCATCCTGACGACAATCACTCCGAGTAACTCGGATCCTCTAGAAGGGTCGTCTCAACCTCCGAGCTCTGTAACTCCAAAAATGGCTTCAGTCGTTGCCTGTTCACCTTGAACGTGCTGCCATTTTTTGGATCCTCAATCTCAATAGCCCCATAAGAAAACACTGATCGAACAATGAAAGGGCCTGTCAATCGAGATCGGAGCTTCCCTGGAAACAGATGCAGACATGAATTGTAAAGAAGGACTTTCTGACTGGGCTCAAAGAATCGCCTCAATATGTTCTGGTCGTGAACCTTCTTCATCCGTGCTTTGTACATCCTAGCACAATCATAAGCATCGTTCCTCAGCTCTTCCAATTCATTGAGTTGGAGCTTCCTCTGTGAGCCAGCCTTTGTGAGATCGAAATTTAGCTGCTTAATGGCCCAGTAGGCTCTGTGCCCCAACTCCACAGGCAGGTGGCATGCTTTCCCGTACACGATATGGTAAGGTGACATGCCAATCGGTGTCTTGAAAGCTGTCCGGTATGCCCATAATGCATCGTTCAACCGGAGAGACCAATCTTTCCTTGACGGGTTCACCGTCTTCTCTAAAATCCTCTTGATCTCTCTGTTTGAAACCTCCACTTGTCCACTCGTCTGAGGGTGATAGGGAGTGGCAACCTTGTGCGTGATGCAATATTTCTTCATCAGCTGCTTGAAGACCTGGTTGCATAAATGCTTTCCATCATCACTAATAATTGCTCTAGGAGTACCAAAACAAGCAAATATAGTGTCTTTTTAAAACTGAACCACAACTCTGTGGTCATTGGTCGTGCAGGCAACCGCCTCCACCCATTTGGACACGTAGTCCACTACAACCAGAATGTACAGATAGCCGAAGGAGAGTGGGAAAGGTCCCATGAAATCGATGCCCCACACATCAAAGATCTCAACAATAAGAATGGGGTTGAGGGGCATCATATTTCTGCGTGAAATACTCCCTAGCTTCTGGCAGCGCTCACATGAAACACAATAAGTGTGAGCGTCTTGAAAGATGGTAGGCCAGTAAAAACCGCACTACAAAATCTTTGCAGCGGTCTTCTTTGCACTGAAGTGGCCTCCACAAGCATGATCATGACAGAAGGAGATGACACTGGATTGGTCAGGCTCGGGAATGCATCTCTTAATGATCTGATCGGGACAATACTTGAACAAGTAAGGATCGTCCCAGAAAAAATTCTTCACCACGAACATGAATTTGGACTTATCTTGCCGCCCCCAATGCAAAGGCATTTGACCAATGACAAGATAGTTCACTATGTCAGCAAACCATGGTGAGTGAGCATGAGCAATATGCATCAACTGCTCATCGGGGAAGGTCTCAGAAATGGGGACGGCTTCTTCTGTGAAGTCCATGGTAATCCTCGAGAGATGATCAGCCACCAAGTTTTCAGAACCCTTCTTGTCCCAAATCTCAATGTCGAACTCTTGTAAGAGCAAAATCCATCGGATGAGGCGAGATTTAGCATCCTTTTTGGAGAAAAGATACTTCAATGCCGCGTGATCCGAGTAGATGATGACTTTCGATCCTAGTAGGTAGGATCGAAACTTGTCCAGAGCAAATACGACTGCCAGCAGCTCCTTCTCAGTGGTCGAGTAATTCAGCTGGGCGTCGTTCAGAGTTCGACTTTCATAATAAATTACGTGGGGAAGTTTGTCAATGCGCTGCCCCAACATAGCTCCAACGGCGTAATCGGACGCGTCACATATGATCTCGAAAGGTGTACCCCAGCTCGGGGGCCGAATGATGGGTGTTGACGTCAGAATTGTCTTCAAGGCCCCAAATGCCTTCTTGCAGTCGTCGTAAAAAATGAAAGGGGCCTCCTTCACCAACAGTTTGCACAAGGGTCGGGCGATCTTGCTGAAGTCCTGGATGAATCGCCGATAAAATCCTGCATAGCCCAGAAAAGAGGGAACCTCTTTCACCGTCCGTGGGGGCGGAAGGTTGGATATCAGGTCTACCTTCGCCTTGTCTACCTCTATCCCTCGACGAGAGATGACGTGCCCGAGCACAATTCCTTGCTGTACCATAAAGTGGCACTTCTCCCAATTGAGTACCAGGTTCTTCTCTTTACATCTCACCAAGACTAACGTGAGGTGGTGCAAACACTCCTCAAAAGATGACCCAAAAACCGAGAAGTCATCCATAAATACCTCAAGGAAACGCTCCACCATGTCAGAAAAGATGCTAATCATGCACTGCTGAAAAGTAGCGGGTGCATTGCATAAGCCAAAGGGCATGCGTCGGTAGGCGAATGTCCCGAACGGACAAGTGAAGGTCGTCTTCTCTTGGTCTTCAGGGTCCATAGGGACCTGGTTATATCCAGAATAACCATCCAAAAAACAGTAATACTCGTGCCCAGCCAACCGCTCCACCATTTGGTCAATGAACGGAAGAGGAAAGTGATCTTTCCTGGTGGCGGTGTTCAGCTTGTGGTAGTCGATGCAGACTCTCCCTCCAGACTGTACTCGAGTTGGGATCAAATCGCCTTCCTTGTTCTGCACGACCGTTACTCCAGCTCGCTTGGGCACGACATGAATGGGGCTCACCCATTTGCTGTCAGAGATTGGATAGATGACTCCTGCATCCAACAACTTGATTACTTCTCCTCTGACGACTTCCTGCATGGTCAGGTTGAGCCTTCTCTGTGGCTCCCTTGATGGTTTGGTGTCTTCCTCTAGATGTATCTTGTGCATAACCACCGAGGGGCTGATTCCCTTAATATCTTCTATGGCCAAGCTTATAGCTTCCTTATGCTCTCTCAACACGTCTAACAATTTCTCCTCCTGAGAAGCATGTAGATCCGAAGCTATGATTACAGGCAAAGTTTCGGCTGGACCTAGGAACTTATACTTAAGATTGTCCGGCAGGGGCTTAAGTTCCTTCTTAGGAGGCTCAGGTACTGTTGCCTCCTCTTCTTCCTTGCTCACCAGAGGAGCAAACTCTAAAATGGCATTTGCTTGCTCAAGTAACTCATCCAAGTCCAGATCCTCTCCAAACTGAGCAAAGCATGCCTCCAGGGGGTCTTTGGTGCTTGATTCTTCCTCTATGATCTCCTCAATCAAGCAAGCACTTCCGATCTCATCACATTCCCTCGGCCTCTTGCAGATGTCAAAGATGTTCAGCTCCACTGTCATATTGCCGAAGGAGATCTTCATTACCCCCGTCCTACTGTTGATCAAGGCGTTAGCCGTAGCTAAGAATGATCGCCCGAGGATCACCAGTATTTGAACTCCAACATTCTGTACCGGCTCAGTATCTAGCACTATAAAATCCACGTGGAAATAAAACTTGTCCACCTTAATCAAAACATCCTCCACTATTCCTCGTGGTATCTTAACTGACCGGTCAACCAGCTGCAGTGTCATGGAGGTGGGCTTCAATTCTCCTAAACCCAATTGCAGGTAAACTGAATAGGGTAGGAGATTGACCTGGCTCCAAGGTCAAGCAGCGCCTTCTCAATGTGGCTGATGCCTATTGTGCAGGAAATAGTAGGACATCCAGGGTCCTTATACTTGATAGGCAGCCTACACTGGAGGATTGAGCTGACTTGCTCGGTTAAACAAACTTTTTTCGGGACATTGGTTTTCCGCTTTACAGTTACCAAATCCTTCAAGAACTTAGCGTAAGACGGCACTTGCTGGATGGCATCCAAGAACGGGATGTTGATCTACACTTGTTTGAACTCTTCCAGAATGTCCTCGAACTTTCCTCCCCTCTTTGGCGTGAGAAGTCTATATGGGAATGGCGCCTTAGGTATGAACGACCTAGGAGGAGTCTTTATGGTCGGAGCTAATGTAGATGGCTCGGCATCTCTCTTCTCTACGCTCCTACTTCCTTGTCCTTCTTGTGCAGCAGGGTTCTCCTCAGGGTCAACAGGGTGAACCACTTGGTTGTCTACTTGTTTCCCTGACCTTAGTGTGACAACGGCTTGCACATGCTCCAGCCCATGCACTGCATTTGACGAACTTCCCTCCTGGAACTGCAACTTTGGATTTGGCACAGGCTGTCTAGGGAGCTTTCCCTTCTCTCTCTCCCCGAGGTGACTAGCAATTTGCCCGATCTGGGTCTCCATCTTGGCAATAGCTTGAGTGTTCACCATGGTAGCATTCTTCACGTCATTGATGGATTGGCCTGTAAGCTTGATGAAGGCCTTAAGAGTGTCTTCCAAAGAAGATTGTGAAGAAGAGGCAGGGGCTTGAGTAGGGGCCTGGTATGATGGTGCTGGCTGGGATGGACGGCTTTAATGGTGAACCGGCTGATGAAATCCAGGGGGGTATTGAGTATGTGATTGGTGAGGAACTCCCCCTTGAGTCATAGGCTGGTTCTGCTTCCAAGAAAAGTTAGGGTCGTTCCGCCACCCTGGATTGTATGATTCGGAGAAAGGTCCATTGGCTTGCTTCCTATAGTCGTTGAAAGCATTCACTTGCTCCATTGGTGACTCGACAAAAGCTGGTAAAGATAAGCAAGTCTGTGCTAAGTGCATGGGATTAGCACAGATGGAACAGCAGTCAACATGGAATGGATTGGCAGTATTCATGGATTTGCTAACAACTAGGGCTTCGACCTTTTTGGTGAGGGCATCTATCTTCATTTTTAATTATGCATCCTCCTTAACCTCGTAGATGCCTCCCTTCTTCTGAATGCGAGCAGCTTTATCTCAACAGCTTGAAAAATCCCACTGTTGGGAATTGTCGGATAACTGATCTAAGGTCCTATACGCCTCATCTCCCGTCAAACTCAGAAATGCGCCTCCGTTCATCGACTCGATCATGCTACGGTTGGATTGAGTTAATCCTTGATAGAAAAATTGCACGAGTCTCCACTTCTCGTATCCATGTGGAGGGCACTTAATCAACATATCTTGAAATCTCTCCCAACTCTCAGAAAATTTCTCATCTTCTTCTTGAGTAAATGAGCTTATCTCCTTCCTACACTCATTGACTTTGGACATGGGGAAGAATTTGTTGTAGAACTTGTTTAGCAAGTTCTCCCAAGAAGTGATGGAACCAGGCATGTTTGAATCTAACCATGCCTTGGCTCTATCATGGAGTGAGAAAGAAAATAGCCTAAGATGCACAGACTCTTCAGAAAAATTTTGAAATTTGAAGGTGGCACAAATGTCTTTGAATTTCTTCACATGGCTATAAGGATTTTTGAGGTCCAAGCCATGGAATGCGGGTAGGAGTTGGATGACATGAGGCTTTAGGTCAAAGTGAGTGGCATTGGTTGGGGGTAACACTATACATGAAGGAGAATTCGTTGCAACGGGTGCAAACAAATCCCTAAGTGTCCTAGTATGATCAACATTTTCTCCCCGATTCCTCTCATTCTCATCCGCATGCATGTTATCTCCAATCTCTACATAATTTCTAAACCTTCTCCTAAGAGTTCTTTCAATTTCGGGATCTAAAGATGTCAAGTCTAGGTTCAAAGATCTTCTACCAAGCATACACCAAGCACACACAAATGTTTAACCAAAAGACAATCAAAAATAAAGAAAAGAATTTGCAAATGGGGAGCAAAATTCTCCAAGGTACAATCTAGGCTAGTTCCCAGGTAGGTGAGGGGGGTCACATTGGACACACTTAAATCCCAAGACCTGTTATTGCCAGAATTCGCCTTGTCATTGTCCTTAGATAGCTAAGTAGACCCACACTAGCAAAAAAAATCAAAAGAAAAATAACACAACTAAGATAAAAAGGTAAAGACTAACAAAAATGCATACAATTTACACAAAGATAGTAGCAAAAGTAAAAATAAGAATACTTACAAATTGGGACCAAAAAGAATTTTTGGTAAAAATTTCTGCTATTGATCTTATCCAGGAGCTGCCTTCTGAGTTGAGGTCGATCGATCGAAAGTGTAGTAGATCGATCGAACATTTGAAATTGTGCAGGAACAAAAACAGAACAGAAACTCTCTTCTTCTTTTTTCGTTAGAATAAAATAAAACAAATTTAGGGTAATTTGAAACACAAACTACACAGAATTTGAACTAAATTATAATGAACTAAAAGAAAATTAAACAAACAGCAAAATACTATTAAACAGAAACAAATTATGAACAAAATGAACAAAATGGACTAAAAGAAGTACTGGAACAGAGATACTCACCTTGTTCCGAGTTGCTGCTGTGCAGGAAGTTCGTTCGATCGAAGTCTATTTCGATCAATCGAAATTCGATCGATCTAATATATTTTCGATTGATCTATTTTATGTTAGGCAGATGCTAACTCGATCAATCGAATTTATTTTCGATCGATCGATTCTTCAGGGCACCCAGTAAGTTACAGAAGCTGCAGAACAAATCCGGGAGAAACAAAGAAAGAACTTTAGAATACAGAACAGAAGCTAAACAACAACAAAAATGAAACAAAAATCTATCTAACTAGTAGAAAAACAAAATCAATCAAACAAAAACCAATTTTTGAATCGATCTCCCCGGCAACGGCGCCAAAAACTTGTTGTGTAAATTTTAATGTACTCGCAAGTGCACGAATCGTTTTGCAAAATAGTGTTATGCAACTGTGAGGTCGATCTCACAGGGAAATGGTCAAATGTTGGTGTCTTGTTTAATCAACCTCATTTTAACCTAGTTCCAAAAGTTTGAGGATTGATTCAAGAGTAAAAGACTAAATAAAAGAGATGAAACGAAATATGCAAATTAAAATGAACTAAGGATAAGGAATCTACCAAACCAAATCCAACAACTCACACTCTTGTTTCCACTTGAACACCAAAAGAACATTAAGCTTTGGATGTCATTCAAGTATCTTAACCACAAACTCTAGAACCATTAAATGAATCCAACTCAAAGATAAATCACAAAGAGTACTCATTTGAAATCAAATCATCCAATGTATCCATTCAATGAACAAATCACAATGGATATCATCATTCAAATCAATAAAACAATGTATCCATCGGTTGAAACACATTAAATGTCCTATATCTACTATCAACCACATTCATTGCAAAAGATAAAGCATTTAAATGAATGGAACTGGAACTTGAACAACAAATATGATATATCATCAAATGTGCAAGTAGTACAACAAGAGTGTGAGTGTCATCAATGGAAAGGTTTCATCCTCAACCTTAGTTGAGGCTACTAGCCTTCCATGACTAAGAACACCACAAGAAAATGAAGAACAAACATGGAAATAAAAGAAAAGTTTTACAAAGAGAAAGTGTCTAAGAACAAAAGCTAGTGAAATACACTATGAAATGAACGAAATTAAACCTAGCTACTGTTCTCTGAACTCTCCAACAAGGAGGCATGGCTATGGCTTTTATAGAAGGAAATTAGGGCTAGAAACCCATGTAAAATGACTCATCTAACCCCCTCTAGGGTTCCTCTCTTGCTAGAGACAACCAAGGTCACGAAACCAGTGTGTTCTGCTGCGAAAATCAGAGGGAGAACTGTTTTTTGTCGTGGAGAAGCTCCTGATTGGGTGTTCTGGCGCGCTTCTGCAAAAGTAAGTTCTGGGAAATTTCGATCGATCGATTAATATTCGATCGATCGACTTCGGGCAAAATTCGATCGATCGAATTTAAGTTCGATCGATTGAGTTCTTCAGAACTTCCGAATTTTCCAAGCAATTCCTCATGAATTTTGTCATTCCTCACTTATTGACCTACAAAACATAAAAACACAAAAACTAACCAAAGCATCAGAAAATAACAAGGCTAAAAGTCTAACTAATGTAAATCAAGGGGTCCAAATACACAATATTTGGCACTCATCAGTACCGCAGCAACAACACACTTGCAATGGCTTCAGAGGAAACTAAATCAGCTCAACAATCTTCAAAATAACTTCTCTGAGCACTTGTGGAATTCAATACCGAATTCTTGCAGTTCTCAATGCCCAGGAGCCTCTATTAATAAGTTGAGGTGCAGAATGGGCGACTGCAGTGATATATACGGACGCCATCCGGACGGTGAACCTAGGCCGTCCGGACGAACAACAATGCGACAGAATTTGTTGAGATTTTCGCTGAAAATCTTTCCTGTTTGAGAGCCGCGTCCGGACGGTAAGACACAGTCGTCCGGGCGATCGCATGTCCGCTGCAAGTAACTTCCATATAAGGCTTCGCGCGTCTAGACCATGGGGGATGAGTGTCCGGACGGCTGAACTTCAACACGCAATTTCCATATCTGCTATGCGCGCGTCCAGACCATGATAGGCAGTCGTCTGGACGGTTGAAGTCGAATCGGCAATTTCCTTAACTGAAGAACGTGCGTCTGGACGGTAATATTTGAATTACGATTCTTGTCTTATGTATGAGCGCGTCTGGAAGGGAATCCACGTCGTCCGGACGGTTGAAGCAATCTTCCCTTAAATTGAACTTGGAAAGAATCTGAAGATGATCGATCACTGAGAGGTGTCCGGACGGGCTGCTGAGACGTCCGGACAGATGCAAGCTGGAACAAAAGCTTCTCGATACAGTGGTGCATCCGGACAGAAAGTCACGTCGTCCGGACGGATGATGCTTGGTTTGTTGGGCATCCGGACGGTATGGCATGTCGTCCGGACGGATGGAATAGTGAATAGATGGGCGTCCAGACGGGATGGCACGATCGTCCGGAAGGCTGACAGGGAACCGAAGATTTTCTGACTTGTAGGCAGAATCTTCTGAAACTCTTCTGAATAGCGGAATCTCTTGTAAAACAACATCTTTTTACATACAAGTGATTTTGTCCAAATAGAATGAGGCCAATAATACTAACAATGAGTTTAAAATATGTTTGTGAATATGTGGATTTAGTTGTGCTTTGTGTGCTTTATGAGAAGTTAAGAATTCATGTTGTGATGAAAAGTTTAAGAAAATCATGGAATGATAAGAATTGCATAAGTGGGAAAGCATGTACATAGAGCATATATGGTGTGGAAGCACTAACATGTTGTGTGATAGGTCTTGAATATTGCACATTCAAGCCCCTTAACTTGCTACTGTTAAACCCTTAGTCTCATTGTAATCTAACATTTTGCATGGATTTAGTGTTTTTCAGCATTTTCAGGTGATTAAAGGAAAAAGATAAAAAAAGCCCTCAGAATTGAGCTAATCCGTTTCTGCCAAAGACCACAGTCGATCGATTGACCAATTCAGTCGCTTGAGCGTACAACTTATGCGCTTGAGCGCAAAGTTCGGCACTGCACTGCAGAAATGCAATTCTACAAGTCTGAGAAATGGAAAAGCAGGGAATAAAAATCAGAGGCGTGCAAAACGGGTTATGGGTGGCACTCCTTTCCTCTTCATGAAGTAAATTCAGAGGTGTGAGCTTTGTTTTTTGGGCAGCACGAAAGCATCAAAGGCGTGGGTCCCGTTGTTTTTTTGGGCAGCACAAAAGAATCAAAACTTTGATTCTTTTCCTTTGTATGAAAAAACCTCATCCTATATATACAAGGGATCCAACGTTGGGCCTCTCTTTCATGTAGCTTGGGAGTAGTTTAGTTCTTAGGATTAGTTTTAGGTTAGTTTTTATTTCCTTTCATTAGACAAGCCACACAATAAAGTGAGGAAGAGGGAGAGTCCATATTTCTTTACAAATTTTTGTGGACAATATCATGTGGGATTGCTCTTCAACTCTGAATTATCGAAAGACCTCCATGCGTGGCTAAGCTCTCCCTAGGATTTTGATAAACCCTATCCAAATATCAATGGCTTAATTGTGATTTGTTCTTTGGGATATTTTATTTTGGGCATTGATGATTGTATAACTATGAGGATTATATTTTTGTAATTGGTTTTAATATTTAATGCAATCTTGATGAAATGTTTATCTTGTCTACGAGAAAGCCTTTTATTTTGATTGCATTGAAATTTATATTTATTGTTCAAAAGATGATAAATGTAGTGGTTATGCAATGGTATTATTTGAACATGCAACAAGTGATTTTGATAGTTCATGCCTAAGATAGACAAGTCATGCTACATTTTAGATTAGAGTAATTTAGGTAGATGATTCGTACTAATCCTAAGATGAGCTACACTTAATCCTTGTTTGTTTGTAACCAAGTTAATGAATTTGATCATCCATGCTTAACAATGACGGATTACACTTATTTATTGATGATGGTATTTTCTTGACACTTTGTTGTGTGCTTGACAAACATACACAAGTAATATCATGCCTAGAAATGAATTTTCTCATATTAAATATAATGGCCATTGTTACGAGGATAGTAGTGAAATCAATTCCCTATTTTCCATTTCATTTAGTTCAACTCTAATTTATTTTCCAGCACTTAATTTCAGTTGTTAGTTTAAAAAAATAAAAATTACAAAAACATCATTTTCTAGGGATAAATTGGAATTGATTTTATTGAGGCTTGATAGATACAACTAACCAATCCCTAAGGATCGACACCCTCAATATAGACACTATCCTACAATTATTTGTGCTATTGCGAGTAGTATTATTATTGAAGTTTGAAAACGACCACATCAATTACAAGATCATGAACACTGAACGTAAGACACTGGTTGAAAGACACATTGGCAGAGCAAGTGTTAGACCAGTGAGTATAAAGTCCCACTGCATTAGAAACAAGACCTGCGGTTGAAGCCTTGCAGGCACTGGAAATCAAGAAACAGAACAAGTGCATGCATAGCATAATGGTGTATGACATCTTTTAGTAAAGTATTTCATGCTAAACGTATTAGTATGCATATGAGTTTGAATGGGACAGAACATTTGTATAGTGATAATCTGCTAGAATTGCATATGTGTTTTATGAGATATCATGTACTTGGAGTGTACGTATACCTGCATTCTCTAAAGGTTCGGAAGAGTTGTATGCGTATGAGGCTGAGTTATGGTGTTAATTGATTTATTAAGATGTAATGTTTGGTAGTATACGTATACTTGTATTCCCCAAAGGTTTGAAAAAACTGTATGCGTATATAATCGAAATCTTATGCCAAATGCTTTCCGGTGATTTAATGTTAGGTGTGCACGTATACTTATATTCCCCAAAGATTTAGAAAAACGGTGTGAGTGTAATGCTGTAATATTATATGAATTGTTTTCTTGTGATGTTATGGTTCCAAAAACTTGGTGTCCAAATATCTACCTAAACAAATAGATAAATATTTGTACGTTTTACTCGCAAGTGCACAAGATCAAAAAGATAATATAGTAGGCAAATATGAGATCATTCCCACGAGGATTGGTAAATTATGCTTAAAAGATTCCTAAATAATTAAGATGAGTGCAAATAAATAAAAATATTAATAAGATCTAATAAAAGAAGAGACAAAAATATTGAAGAAATATAATAGGAGATAAGGTAAGGCTAAGATATCCACCGCTAATCATACTCAATTAAGATTCACAATGCCAATACTACCATCATGACTTGATACTTAATGCTTACCAGCCACAAGGGAATGGTATCTTCTCCTAAAGCTATTGATTTCTCTGAGCAACGAGTTAGGCATGGTATCTACTCTAACTCTTTTCTTCCTTAAAGGATTTAGCATGATATATACTAAGTTATTCTTCAAGAAAGTGTAAATCTATGGAAACCGGCAAACACACTCAGATTGGAATATGGTATCTATTCCAGTTGTCTTTTGTTACTTTATTATGCCCAGGACTTGGTCATCCAAATTGACATAAATAACAAATCCATACCACATGCATATGATGATCAAGCATAAACATGAGAGGAATTCAAGAAAATAAGAAATAACCAAGTTAAGCATCAATATATGAATTGTAGCAAAGGCGCCAATTGAAAACCTTGACGAGACATAATTAGGGCTTCAATCGAGCCCTAACTAAAGTATTAGTTACAAATATTATAAATTAAAATTATATACATATATAAAATAAATAAAGGAAGGAAGAAAATAAAAACTAGAAAGAACCTCCTTCTTGATGTAGCCTATGATTCTTCCTCAAAGCTTGTATGTGTGTCTCTTCAAAGGTTAGAAACCTATTTATAGGGATTAGAGAAGTTCTAGAAATCATAAAACAATTATAAATAGGTCTTCTAGTCCAAATAGAATAATTACAAGTCTTTTCATTTTCTGAAATTTCCATCCAAGTAGGAAAATGATTCCAAAATTCGTACAGATTTGCAATTCTTTATTGCGGAGCGATTTTGGCATGGTAAATATCCAAATTAGGAAAAACCTATTTCTGACATATTTGTTTCATTTTTTATTAGCTTTCCAACGTCATAAATTTTGTTGCAATACAATACATGATTCAAAAGTTATATTTAAATTACTGAAACATGCTCATTCTGGATTCTTTCCAAAAATAAGGAATTTTTGCAAACTTCACTTTCCTTAAATTCAAAATTGATTAAAAGTGAGTTTCCTTACTTCGTTATAATCTTGGAATTTGATGGATTTTCTTCCAAAACCTGTAAAATACAAGAAAACACAAACACAACACAAAACATCAAACTATAACAAAACTAAGAGCTTAACATATGTAAATTAAGGAGCTTGAATGTGTAACGTTCAGCACTTATCATTGGCAATATCCATATATTAGAATTCCGCAAAGGTTTGTGTTAGAATATACAGAAAATATAATATATTTTTCGTATATTCCATAGTTGGTTGATATTGTAATATTCTCGATTTACGATGATGATTTTATTATCATATTAGTGTTTACTCTAAACCCTATAAATAGGGGCCTTTGTATTGTAGACAATCAAGTTAATAAGAGCACAATGTAACCCTTTGGGCTTTACCTTGTGAACGTAGGTCATAGACCGAACTACGTAAAATCTCTGTCTCTTTTCTCTCTCATGCTTCCACTATTCTCTCTCTTTAAATTCATACACAAATCTCAACATGGTATCAAAGCTACAAACCTATAGCCTGTAGGATTTTTTACTGTGTCCTTCTGACAAATTTCTAGTGTTCTTTTGGCCATTTTTTGGCGCTCTTTCTTGTGACGGCAGCCGCTGTTTGGAGTTCTTTTAAGCCTTTTTGTAGTTCTGGAACAACAAGTCCAGAAACATATTCGCAATGTACGGGGACTTCCTTCCCTTGAAAGAAACTCTGCCGTTCTCTGCCTCACGCACCGCCACGAGCCAAGCACATCTTCAAGCCTTCTGGCCCACGCGTCCACGTCCCGCCGTGTTCAACGAATTGCATCTGTGGCCCTGCCAATCGGTAGATCCTGCACCACAGATTTCAATTCTGCCAAGATCTCCGCCAAGTAACATTAGACGAGCATCCACCCGCTGCTTAAAGTCCCTGAGAGTGGGCTTCACACGCCTGAGTGCAGTCGTCGATGAAACGCGTGAAGAACACGCTCCTGATGAAATTCTCCCCTGCTGCCTGCCACGCCAGCCCTTCCTGAACAAGCGAGTTAGATCCGATCCACTCTAAACCCGGTCCAAATTTGTCAGCCCGGCCAACTGGGTTAGACCCGGGTCCCTTCATCCGGATCACCAATGTAACCAGTCCACATTTGTCAACTCGATCCAGGGGGTTAGACCCAGTTCACTTAATTTTGATTCAGACCATATTCAATGGTCCATGGGTTTTGGTTTATTTGTGGCCCAATTAAACCGGCCCAATTGCCTATTCTATTAGGCTCCATTCTCAGCCCAATTCAAGGACCAAGCATTGATTGCCACCACCATCCGTCGCCGGCAGCCAGCAGCTGCCGTCCTCCACCGCCACTCTCTGACTGACTTTCCGGCGAACTCAAAAAAAAAAAAAGAATAAAAAAGAAAACCCTCTTTTGGATTTTTTTTTTTTTTTTTTTTGCCTATTTTGTTGTGATCTGCGGCTCAATTCATTGGCAAAACTTGGCACAATATGGTTTAGCCCTTCACAGGATTAACGGCTAATTTCTGTTTCCGACCATCATTGTAAGTTGTGGTTTGGCCCCTTATGGGATTAACGGATATTCTCCATTCTCCGGTCGTCTCCTTCAACCGTTTGGCACAATGTGGTTTGGCCCTTCACAGGATTGACAGCTAGTTTCTGTTCTTCGACCATCATTGTCAGTTGCAGCTTGGCCCCTCACGGGATTAACGGCTAGTTTCCGTTCTCCGCTGTCACTTTCAACCTTTCTTGCCGGTACCGTTTTGATCCAACCATCGACTTCGGCTGCATTTAAACCCGGCTTCTAATTTCAAACTCAAAGTTCTAGAATCTTATACCTTGAGTTTGAGGGGGGATGTTAGAATATATAGAAAATATAATATATTTTCCGTATATTCCGTATTTGGTTGATATTGTAATATTCTCTATTTACGGTGAATTGTAATCAAATCACTATGATTTTATTACCATATTAGTGTTTACTCTAAATCCTATAAACAGGGACATTTGTATTGTAGACAATCAAGTTAATAAGAGCACAATGTATCCCTTTAGGCTTTACCCTATGGACGTAGGTTATAGACCGAACCACGTAAAATCTTTGTCTCTTTTCTCTCTCATGCTTCCGTTATTCTCTCTCTTTAGATTCATACACAAATCTTAAGATGATTTTTATGCGCATAAAGCCAAGACATAGTGTCAGTTAAATTCTTAGATATATCCGTATACATGTATTTTTCCAAAGGCTGGAGAGCATGTATACGAATATATCTGAGTCACATGATATATGTGTAATTGTGTGTATATTGTAGACTATTGATTTATGAACCAAATGTCATAGTTTAAGTTATCGACTATAAAACCTTTTATGAAAACTATCAATCCACAAAATAGCTGTTATCGTAAACATAGGGTAGAAAATAAAGAGTTAGCTCATTGTGAAAACCCAATGAGTTTTATGCAACTAAGTTGATGAACTCATACTTTCACCTATATGAACGTGGCTACTACCACGATCGTGTAGATGTTGATGTTCTGGCTGCAAGTACCGCTGATGTCGACAATGACCTAGTAGCGTTGTATTGGGGGTACTACGACTGAAGCTTGTCTTGACGGTTGTATGTGTCAGACTTGGGGATAGTCCGTATTTTTGTATAGACTTTTGTATATGGCTTGTGTCACATGTGACACTTAATTTGTATAGACAGTCTTTGATGTAATGAATATTTTGATTAAACCTTAAACAAATAGACAAATGTGTCGCTCTGATGTTGTATTTACAATTTTTAATTAATGAATTAAGTTCTGCTGCTACAAGTTTATCTCTGATATATTATGAGACGTGTTAGGTTGATGTTGGCTTAATGACTAATTGTCGTGCAACTGTGATAATTCTGTTTTGTACAAAAAAAAAAAAAAAAAAAAAAAAAGGGTCGTCACATAAGGTCATCTGAGTTCATTTTGATACTGCAAATAACTATTTGTAAATATGTAAACAACATGGACCCATTTTACATTTTTTTTTCCTTCATTTTTATTTATTTATTTATTTTAAATAGAGATTTTTATTCAATTAAGCATCCAGATGGCAAGGTTGCTATACTAGCACTACTTCATATACTTACTTTCCAATTGAGGCATAATGAGGAAAAAAAAAAGGGTCAACGACACTGAAACTTAACGGATTGGTTCAAGTCCATATTTTGAACCCAATATGATCAGGCCAGCTGAATCTGGTCAGCCCCATGCTTTTCCCCACTCCCTAGTTGTAATAATACTACAATTATTTTTTTTTTTTTTTTTTTTTTTTTTTTTAAGTAGCACTAGAAATTCTAACCTTGCCTACAGCAGCCTACAGCCTACAATAATAAATTTCCAATAAGTATAGTGGTTTTAGGCTTTTACTAAACCCTCCTACATAATTTTTATTTGAGTAATGTTCTTTATTAGTATGCTATATAAGTTTATAACTATCGTATAATTGAAATAATGTGGTAGTAAAATCAGTCCTTAATTTTATTTTACAAGTGTTGATTTCATGACTGATTTTTATTGTCAATTAAGTTATATAGCAGTCTACTAAGAGCTTGTTTAAAATTGTGATGGAAATAAAGCTTTTACATATTGAGAAAAAGCTTTATTTTCAAGCTTTTCTTCAAAATTGTGTTTTAGCTTCTTTTTTTTTTTTTTAAGAGAAAAAAAATTTAAAGAAATATTTTTTGAGTATTTTACTTAAGGAACCCATTTTTGCTTTACACAACTTTCTATGTACTAAAAATATTTTTTTTAAGCTATGTAACGCAATTTCAAACAGACTCTAAGTAGTATTACTTGTTTTATTTAACTAGCGTTCATCTCAACCTTCTTATTACCATTCTTATGAACGTAAAAGATCAAGGTATAAAGAATGAGATATGATACGTTAATTTATAAACTTTGTATAACATGTTTTCAAACTAACCATTAAATCCGTTTTCTTACATGTGGGTCCTATATATAATATTTTTTTTAAGCTATGTAACACAATTTCAAACAAACTCTAAGTAGCATTACTTGTTTTATTTTACTAGCGTTCATCTCAGCCTTCTTATTACCATTCTTATGAAAGTAAAAGATCAAGGTATAAAGAATGAGATATGATACGTTAATTTATAAACTTTGTATAACATGTTTTCAAACTAACTATTGAATTTGTTTTCTTACATGTAGGTCATATATATATATATTCAATAACTAATTTTAAAAAAACAAAAATTATTGAAATTGTATAAAAATTGTACAAAAGTTTGTAGACATTTCCTACAAGCCATATATGAAACTTGCAATGAGGGAGATGGAAACTTGCACCAATTAATGTACAACAAGATACCAAGATACAAGCATAATGAAGCTATCATGATAACACACTTTCTTTGTGTTCTTTCTTCTTGGGATTTTCCCTCCATTTTCCACTCTCTTTCTTTCTCCAAACCCCAAATACATACTTAGTCTATTGCTCCCCGAGCAAGAGCAAGAGAAAGACTCTCGCGCTGCTCGCGCAGACACGAGGAGGGGGAAACCATGGTGTTGTTGGGTTGTTTTGGGCATATATATTTCAAAGTTGGCCGGTGGCGTTAGTGGCCTATGTACGCTCATTTTGATATTTGAAAAAACATAAGGTAGAAACAAAAAAGAATGTTGGTCGTATGTAAACACACACTACAAAAAACTTGGTATTTAGCCACATACAATTAGCCACATGGATGAGACTCATCCACGTGGCTAACTTGGTATTTAGCCACGTGCAGTTAGCCACGTGCAGTTAGCCACATGGGTCCCATGTAGTTAATCCGGTTGTTGCTAAATGTCACTTAGTAACGTGTATTTTTATACACGTAGTTACTTAGCCACATGGCATTTAGCCACGTGCCACTCACATGTGGTTAAATGCATTTTATTTTTGAAAAAAAAAAAAAAAAAATTAGACAGTTTTAGCCACGTGGAACTAACCCACGTTGCTAACCACCTTCTTTTTTAAAAAAAGAAAGAAAGTGGAGAACATAAATTGTTCTCCTTCTTTCTTTCTTTTTTCGCCAGTATTTTCTTGCTAGCCCATCACTGGAAACTTCTTTTTTTTTCTTTCCCCCTCGCCGGAAACTTATGCAAGGCCAGAGAAATCTTCACCTTCCTTCCCCCATGAAATCCAATCCAGAAAATCCCCTAAAAATCCCCTAAAAATCACCAAAATTCCTCCGTTGACCACATTACCAAAAAATACCAACAAAACACCAAAAAATACCAACAATCACCAAAAATCACCAACAATCACCAAAAATCAACAACAAAAATCCAAACTTTCAGATCAGAGAACTCAAAGAAACAAAAGGAAAAAAAATAATAAATAAACCCAAAAAAAGGTCGAAAAAACACCCACTTAGCTTCACCAGCGTCGGGCCGTGACCCTCCAGACTCCGGCGCCGTCATTGACCATGGCTCTCTCTCAGAATCACTCCAGTTCTCTCTCTCCAGCTCTCTCAGTCTCCCTCTTCCATGTCCCTGTCTGCGTGAAAAAAAAAAAAAAAAAAAAAAAAAAAAAAAAAAAAAGAAAAAAGGGAGAAGAAGGAAAGGCATCCGTGGGAAAAAGGGGAAGAAGGAAGAAAAAAGAAGACCAAAATGAAAAGAAAAGTTAAAGGGGGCAGGGGGAATGAAAAAAAAAAAGGGAGGAAATGAAAAGTTAAAGGGGCGGGGCAAATTAAAAAAAAAAATAGGGGGGGGGGGGGGGGGGGAAATGAAAAGTTAAAGGGGTGGGGGGAAATTAGAAATAGATTGGAGGGAAGTAATTACTCACGTGGTTTATGTGCCATGCGGCCAACTAGCGATGTGGCCAATAAACCACGTGACTAAAATTTTAAATCTTAAAAAATAAAAAATAAAATAAATTAGCCACGTGGTTTATGTGCCACATGGCTAATTCGCGACGTGGCCAATAAACCACGTGGCTAAAAGTTCAAACCAAAAAAAAAAAAGAAAAAAAAAAAGGAAAAAAAAAAAAAAAGAGAGACTATTTTAGCCACGTGGATTATTTGCCACGTGGCTAATTAGCGACATGGAAATTATACACGTGGTTAATTGGCGACGTGGCAATTATACACGTGGCTAATTGGCAACGTGGAAATTATACACGCTGCTAATTGCCAACGCAAAGCATTTCGCTACGTGGTGGATAATCACCACGTCGCGAAATAGCCACGTGGCTACAGTACTTGATACTGTGGCCACGTGGCTAAAAACCAAATTTTTCTGTTGGGACATATTCTAAGTGAGGGAGAATTGTTTGAGGCATGTGCAGTTAAATCATTATTTGTCTCAAAAGTTTAGGCTAATAGAAGAGATAAATTTAATCATTTAATTAATATTTTAACACTTACTTTCATGTGTAGACTCAAACTCCCTTTTAATATATGACCCAACACATAAAATATTTAATTGAAATGTGAGGTAAATGAATGAGACATGGTTCGAACTCAAAATCTTTCATTTGATACCATGTCAAATCACCACTTGTTCCAAAAGCTTCAGCTAATAGGAAGAGGTAAATTTAATCATTTAATCAATACTTTAACATGTGCATAAATGATGTTTATTAGGGTCGGCTCGATATATTTTGAGGTTTAAGACAACAAGTTTAAGTGAAGCATTTTTTATTTTTAAATATTAATTAAATAATATTTATTTTGAGGCTTAAGGTAGCACCCCTAGGTTCCTTTGGGGGTGGCCCACAGCCCCTGGGAGTGGCTGCCCAATTAACAGCCATGTCTTTCCTTTTGCAAATTTTTTTTTTTCTAACAAAAAAAAAAAATAATTTTTAACTTTTATTTATTTATATTTTTTTATTAAGAGTGACATGTGTCATCATCTTAGTGGTGATGGTATGGTGCCTAACAGAATCTGTCAAAATTTCTAACGGAAGTTGGCTTCAGGTAGCGATTTGTAAATTAGGTCAACCACTTGGATCTCTGAATTAATTTTGATATGAGAGTGATTTGTAATTTAGACCAACCATAGGGACCAATGGTGCAATTTTCCCATATAAAAATGCCAGAAAAAAAAAATGAAGTGTCAAGTACTAATTTACAAAAATCATGTAGCACAAGCGAGTTCAGAGTATCTTAAAGGGATTACCTTAAGTTTGACTAAAAAACTATTTTTAGTTAATTTGCTGTGAATATTCTTATTTAAAAATACCAATTTTAAAATGTACAATTTGAAAAATTGATTTTTAAAAACGAAGTTAAACGTTTAGCAAAATGACGCACAGTTTGGCTTTTAAAATTCAGCGTTTTCGAAAAAGTATCCCATTGCTGCAATTTGAAAAAAGCAATATTCTGTTCTTTCAAATCACAATTTTTTAAAAACACAATTCCTAAATGGTTCATTTACTATGATTTTGTTTAAAATCGTACTTTTTATCTACGAAATCGCAATCTCAAATGCACTCTTAAATCGTGGCTAAAATTAGGGGTAAGCATACCCGCAAGAAACCCTCCCCCCCCCCCCCCCCGACCCAAAATTCCACCAAACTACATTCAATACGCGGGCCACAGGCCAACTTTTGGGCTCCCTGCACGGTGCGGGCTATAGGTGGCCCGTTTGAAAATTATTGGGGACCTACCCCGCCCCGCACCATTAAAAAATTAAAAAACAAAAAAATCCTAAAAACTAACCCTAGCACACATAGCGCCTCACCCTCTCATTTTTCGCCGATCTTTTCTTTTATTTTTCAGCCGAACAGTGAGAGAGAGAGAGATCAAAGAGACCGAGGAGTAAAAGAGAGGGAGACGCCGAGAACCAGCAAGAGAGAGAAACAAAGAGCTTGAGAGAAGAGGCGTGCAGTTGCTAGCCACCGTTTAGGGTGGACGACGGTGCCTGGATCGGTGGGTCACGGCTTGACACCGTTGAAGATAGGGAGCTAGGTTCAAGTGCTTTCTCGGTGCCCAAACAAGAAGAAATTCATTTCTTTTTTGTAAGTAAATTTTCATAGGTTGATTTAGGACTGGATTGTGAAATTTTTTGGGTTTTGTTTGTAAAGGTTTTCAGGAAAGAAAATCGAATAAGTATTGAAAATTCCGATTTAGGATATTGGATTTTGTTGTTAATTTAGTTAGCTGTGATAATTTGGAATTTTGGGGACTTTCTTAAGTGTGTCAAAATTCACCCAATTTGAAAATTTTATGTATTATTGCTACTTCACAAAATTTAATACCCCATTCTCCTTAATTTGTAGTAAAACTGTACAGATAGTTTTTTTGATTGGATTGCCTCGAGTAACCCGCAGACCCGCGGATCCCCGCCCCACCCACAATTGCACCGCACGATTGAAGGTATATTTATGCGGTTTTTGGGTCTCCTTTGGGGAACCCGCACCCCTGTGGGGTGGGGCCAAAAAAGGGCATCCCCCCCCTCCCCATGCTCAACCCTAGCTAATATTTAGCATAAGTGACTTATCCATTCACTTTTTTATTTCTTATCCATGAAAATCCTTTTAAATTATATTTTTGTTTTCAAATTCGCAAATTAGCAACTGGCAAACAATAATTCAACACTCACTTAAACATCTAAATGTCACACATAAAAATAAAAGACAATTAGGATCTTCCCACAATGTTTAACTAATGCTCCATTTGTTTCGGTGTAAAATGGTTTCCGCCATAAAATATTTTCAGGGAAGTCATTTTTCAAAAAAATATTTTTCGTTGAAATCATTTTTTGGTGTTTGGTGTATACAAAAAATTACAAATATTTTTTATATTTTTATTCAATCATATTAATTTATAAAAATTAAATTTTATTCACAGCATAAAAATATTAATGTAAAATAATCTAAATATATATATATATATATATATTTTTATATATTTGGCGCATATGGATTCCTAGCCTGAATCCGGCAATTTGTGTCGGATACCAGTGATCTTCGCCGGAATCCGGCACAAAATGGCCGGATCCCGGCCATCATGGTCGAGATCCTGGCGTTTTGGGAGGATCCCGGCCATAATGACTGGATCCGTCAGGATCCCAACCAAACTAGCCGGGGATCCAGCCAGAACGGACGGATCCGTCCAAGATCCCGATCAGATGGCCTGGAATCCAGCCTGAATCTGGCACAGTACTGCCGGAATCCGGTGATGGTAGCCGGACTTCGCCGGATTCCAGCATAATTTTTCATATTTCGGCATCGACCAGTGCCAGAATCTAGCCTGTCGGAATCCGCGATAGTCAACTGCTTGAACGTAAAGGTCGACTGCGTTGCTTAAAATAGGGTTGACTGCGTCTGCCATCTACGAAAAATGATTTACGCTTTTTAAAAGCGTAAATCATTTTTCGAAATTTACTAAACATTTTTGGTCAAATGAAAATTGTTTTTCCGTTGAACATTATTTTCGCCTCTACCAAACACCAAAAAATGCCAAAATCATTTTCTAGAAACCATTTTTTGCCGAAACAAACGGAGCATAAATAGCTTCATCGATTAAAAAAAAAAAACTAAAAATACAAGAAGTTGGTAATAAATTGCAAACCCTAATCTCCAAAAAAAAAAAAAATAAAAAAAAAAAAAATAAAAAAAAAAAAAAAAAAATAATCTCATTAGAGAAGAGAGTTATTATTATGATCAATCAAGAAACTGCAACCCCATCATGGCCATTAATGTTATTCATCAAACGGAACCTGGTGGGCCTGGGCTGGAAATTCCTCCTCCGTTGAAGATCATTGCTTGAGGGCTTGATGATCTGCATGAGAAACGCCTTGAATCCCTTGATAAAGTACTGGGTTTTGCAGTCCACCTTTGATCGGCTATTGTAGACCGTAGATTCGGCAGAAAGCTTGCGAGAACCACGGTGCTGGCTGCAGCGGAACGAGCCCGGGTGGGTGGTGGGAGAGCATAGGCACGTCCTTGTAGAAGAAGAAGAAGAAGAAGAAGAAGTTTTGGTTGCCATGGCTGTGCTGGCTGTGCATGTGCTCCAACTCTCCAAGTCTTGAATAGTTTTGATTATTATTCCTTTGGTCTTAAGCTAACAACTCCGCGGAGGTTATAACTCTTAAGATTTTATCTCCTTTATCCATTTTATTTAAAAATATTATTGCCAATTATACCCTTGTCTTGTTCCAGTCTATACTGTTAAGTAAGTGGGCTTTCAGTCTTTTGCGTAGCTCAGGATAGAATATATCAGTCTATTGCGGTGTCGTTTGAAAGTTTTGTTGTACCAATTGGTAAGGAATACGTACATGCACTATAGAGTTAAGAGTCAGGTTAGACATTTATCTATTAATTATCTGTATATAATTAAATTTTAAATTTATTATTAAATTTTTTAAATTCAATATAAATCTCACGAGTAAGAGATGAATTTGTAACGTTTTTCAAATATTTGACCGCCTTTTATTTGTTCATGATGCCCACATCAAACAGAAGCTTTTATTGTTTTTCTTGAAAGCGAGCAGGTCAATTTTTTCTTAGGTCACGAATGGTACGCCAAAATAATATAATAATAATAATAAGTTTACCACGAATATAATAAGTTCAAATTGAATGATCACTTCAATTTATTCATTTGATAACAATACAAGAATAACCAAATTTCTTAACATGAATAAAATAAGTTTTTAATTAAAACTTTTGAAATACTTAAACTTATAAAAATAATAACTCAAAAAATCATTTGTATTTATCGTCTCCCCTACGAGTGGCCGACCATCCCCTTGGGGCGTGCCAGCGATGATGGCGAATAGTGACAACAGAGGGCCATCGGAGACAATAGTGGACAATGGCTAATGACAGTAAGGGTCGTTAGAGAAAGCGATAAACAGTGACCAGTGATGGTGGAAGACCACCAAAGACGGCGGCAGACAGTGGCCCATGTTGACGGAGGACTGACGAATACGATTATTGATGATAAGCTCGGTCGGGTGGTGGTTGGCAGAATAGCTATTCATTATTTTTTTAGAGCTATTCAATTTCTTGCGAAATAGCTATTCATTAATTTAGAGAAATAGCTATTAATTTCAGGGAAAAAATTATTTCCAATAATAATTATAATAATGCAACCAAACTATAAAATAACTATCATATGTAGGGGTGAAAATGCGAGCAGATAATAAACACCCGCATCCGCTATCACCACATATCCGCTATCCGCATATGCGGATGCAGTTATCAAAACACATTGTTTGCACATGCAGATATGGATAACAGTTTTATGATATGTAGATGCGGTTATTAAAACTCATTATTCGCATATGCAAATGCGGATAACGGTTTTAGGATATGCGGATACGGTTAATAACCGATTTTATACTCTATGAAACAATGACCCTCTATGATTAATAATCGTGAATTGTGAAACAAGTGAAATCTTAATTTATTTAAGCTTGCATATAATAATAACCGCATTATTTAATCTTGCATATAGATTTAGATAATAATATTCCAAAACGGTCATTACCTCATATGTGGATAGCATATAATAACCGCAATAACCGTACGGATGCGATAGTAATCATATTATGTGGATACGGATACCTAAAAGTGATAACCACATTATGCAAATGCAAATATTACTAATAACCACGTCCGGATTCGAATTTTCACCCATAATCATATGCTTAATTACATATCGTTTACAAAAACTAATGGACTGATACAAGACTCTTGTTGCAATAGTATTTACATAATTACATGGTGCCAACTCCAGTTGGTTAATTTTCTGTTAATTGGATAATAAACAATTAATAAACTAATGTCAGATTAATAAAACAGTGATTGTTTTTGCCATTTTATCTTTGTCCATATATATCATACACTGCGCATGCACTTCCGAAGCACTAATGGAAAAAGGGAAAAAATTAAAGTTGTTCCATTTTAAAATTGGAGTCATTCATCCATATGAGTTCTTAAAAATTGGAGAATATTGAGGAAAATTAAAGAAAGAAAGACCCCCCCCCCCCCCCCCGACACTTGCCATGCATCCTACGGTACACTTTTTGTTGGTCGGTTCTTTTGGATTGTCATTTAGCTTCCATATAAAAATAAGTCCAATCTGTGATGTAAGCAAGTAAAACACACCACGAGGTATAGGGTTTTTTTATTTACCATTTCCTATCTGGACAAACTCCAAATTCGTGTAAAGCTTTCTTTTTGTCATAGTACGTTGGAAAAATTATCATTCAGAGTCCATACAAGCTCACCATTAGGCCCACGTGCCCATGAAAATCTGGTTGTCATAAATACCTTGGATTTGGCTAAGAATAATCTCGGATAGAGGACACCTCGGATCCTCTTTACTTAGAGAATCTAATGAATATTCATTGGTTGCCAAAAATGGGGATAAATATAGCTGATGAGACTCGGGACATCGCTATCCCGAAAATATGAAAAGAATCCCTACGGAATGCCCATATCCATATAGTCCCGAGACCACCACGAGGTGATTGGGATGAAATATGCCGGAATCCTTATCTTGAAATTCTCGCAAGGAATTATGAGAAGATCTGATCCATAATCCCTAAAAAGACGGTGGAAGGTCTAATTCCAAAAGAGTAATGATTCACTACCACCTAAATATACAACTTTTCACCACCTTGTCTATGTGGCAAGGTGGTCCCCTACTAACTTTAGAGTTTTTTTGTTTTTAAAAAATAAAATAAAGTGGAGGACCACCTTGCCACATAGATAAGGTGGTGAAAAGTTGTATATTTAGGTGGTAAAGAATCATTTCTCATTCCAAAAATACCGAGATTACCTTTTATCCCACACGATATGGGATAAAAAATCTATTTGAACTCAGCTAAATGGTAGTCTTACCCGAACAAGACTCCCCAAGGGATAAGTTAATCCCACACGGTTTGGGATTAGAGTCCTAATTGAATTTTAATCAGAACATTCACAGTATGCCAAAACTACATGCCTTTAAATAGACCACTACCACAGGTATCAAATCTCTCTGATTTCTCGTGTGCTCTGATATTCCCCATATTTTGTCTATAATAATCTGACTTGGCAATGAAGTGAGACCTCGTCGACACATTCGACAAGCTCCTTTGTTTAATCTTTTTGTCTTATACGTAGCGGAGAGAGCGCATCCCGGGACAACACGTCATCATACTGGAATGTACCAACATAATATATTATGAAGTTCAAGAATTTAAGTTATTGTTGAAGACTATCATTTACATACAGTTGAAGTCTATAAAGAGTTGTTATTTCTCGTTATTGTTTTTGCCTTATGCAAGCTTCGAGATTATTAAGTTCACTCAATTTGCTTTCTTTCTTTCTTTCTTTTTCTTTTCTTTTTTTTTTTTTTGAAGGAAATGAAATGGTATAGGGATTTTTTTAAAATAAAAAAAATTAAAATTAAAAAAAAAAATTAAGGAAATCAATATATTTTATTAAACATAGCATATATACAGAAGGTAAGCAAAGATCTTAAAGTTCTGGACAACGAAGTCTTGGACTAGACCTAACAGGCTCAAAAACAAACAACAACAAGAAGGAAAAAAATAAACAAAACAAAACAAAACAAAAAAAGGAGCAACTCAATTGGGACATTCAAACTATACAAACGCCAAGATCTAGAATAATTTTGTATCTTCTCTCCCAAGTCAAAGAAAGTTTTAAATATCGTTTGACAACACTTATTGGGGAAGATGTGAGTCCTAAAGGTTTAATGGATATATTATTTTTTTTAAAAAGGAAAAGCACACATCCCCCCTTAAACTACCACTCAATTGTCAATATACTCCAAACTACCAATTATGTCAATGTCCCCCCCAAACTACCAAACAATGTCAATGTGCCCCACAGTGACAAAAATATTCTTCATAAAATTATAAAAATTCTTAAATAAAAAACAAAAATAAAAAATAAAAAATAAAAATAAATAAATAAAAACTAAGGTCTTTTATTTTTTGAATTTTTTTTTTTTTGATTTTGTTTTATATAATTTCAGTTTGGGCCACCCCTTAGATTTTCATTTTTCTCCTTATTTTTAAAAAATTTATTTCTGTTTTTTTAAACAAAAAGTTATTTATTTTTTTACTTTGTAAAAAACGAAAAAATTGTTTTTTATTGTTCTTAATTTTTTTAATTTTTTTAAATTGTTTTTTTTTTTAATTTATAAGGATATATTTGTCATATTGAAACTTTTTTAGGGTTATTTTTGTCTTTTTGTTGGCTTTAGAGGGAACATTATCATTTTTTGGTAGTTTAAAGAGATATTGATACAATTGATAGTTTAAAGAGATATTGATACAATTGTGCCATTCAAACTGTCAATCTAATATTATTTACTCATCCATCAATCTTTACCTTTATGTTGGATGGAAAATCAAATTTAACCAAAATATTTCGAAAATACCATTATTTTGACCACGATTCAATCTCTTTTTGTTTTTGTTTATTTAATTTTTATAACAATAATGATTTGATTTATGAGGTGATAAATGACGATTTTTTTTTTTTTTTCTTTTCATGATCATGAATAATTTCGTTATCAACAATGTATTTATATACAGAGAAATGACATAAAATATATTATGTTCTACGAAAACAAACAAACAAAAAGAAATTAAAATGGAAAATAAACTTTGGATTATGCCATGCATATTATCTTCTTTGTTCCAAATATGTTAACATTTACACATTTATCTATTTAAGTGGGGTAGGGCATTTTAGTACTCCAAAAGCCATTCTTTGTTCCAAATATATATATATATATATATATAAACGAAAGATCTGAGTATTTCATTGATAAAAAATCACAAGTAAAAAGCTCTTACATTACAAAGCATAAAGTTCTACAAAATCATAGTCATATGATATGAGGTTTCATAGTCATAGATACAAACAAAATTTTTACAATAAAGTGTTATCTATGACTTTCATCTTCTGTTAACCCATGTACAATAATAGTTAAAGAGAATATCTGCTCCGAGCAGACTAGATCTAGGACAATGGCAGCCAAATATCGTAAAAATTTATTTAAACCAGCCATAAGAGATAACCTCTCACACCTGACTAACCTTCATCCCATAGATCGCTCATGAGGGCAGATCTAAAAAGAAGAAAATTCTAATTTTTCAAAGAAAAAACACAACCAGTAAACAGCAGCAGTGACCAGGGAGAAGATGAACGGCACAATACAGAGGTAGATGGACGGATGCATAGCAAAGAGGCCCAAATTGTTGATCTGGTCGGAGAACACCTACAAACAAAAGAAAAAACCAGAATGAGAGGGGGAGGGTAGGAGCTGGGAGTAGAAAAGGAAAATGAGAGGAGGAGGGAACAGATCTACTCCCTCCTCCTCTCAGATCGTTTTTCTGAGAGGTGAAATCTAGGGCCAGCTTCTCTCAAGAGAAATAAAAGTTGGTTAGCCGTTGATTTCTTTAGAATTATATATTAAATATTCTATTAAGTACAATTCTTCAAATTATAATAATTAATTTGTGCAAATTCTGAGTGTTCTTAGATATAGTATGGGTTCTCTTCCTGTGAGGTATCTTGAATTTCCATAATTAGTTTCCTCTAGGCTTAGGAGACAGATTATAGTGCTGGTGGACAAAATCGCTGCTTAGGCAAGAAAGTTGCAAGAAGTAAAACTAGGGGTTTAAGCAATATGTAGGTTGAATCGTGCTTTACAAGAATTAAGGAAACCTTAGGGAGCCAATCTTGAATCGAACTCAAGTGATTTGATTATTTCAAAAAAAAAAAAAAAAAAGATTAATTGAATTTATTTGTCAATCTTTCAAGCTTATGAGTAGGATGTTTCAACAATTTCTCATCAAATCGAAATTTTGAATCTTAGTTCATCTTAAGCTCTGTTTGTTTCATCGTAAAACTTTATTTGGAAAAGGCTTTTTCCAATTTTCAGGCATTTCGCATTATCAAAAATATTGATCAAACTAAAAGCATTTTTAATTGATCAGGAAAACCCTCTTTAAGCTACATGCGTAAGATGGTTTTGCTTTTTTATTTTGATAAATTATTTTTTCGAGTTTGAGCTTCTCTTTCTTAACCCACAGTACCCGAAAGCCATTAGCCACTGTAGGTTGCCGGTTTGCCATCGCTAATTTTTCATACGAGCAGAACCTAAAAAAATGTTTTCAAAGCTAAAACATTTTGCGTAAAAACAAACAAATATTAATTCGCATGCCAAGATCGACTTTAAGAAGAACAAGTGAAGAACTATGCTATTTAAAATTAAACTACAGAACAAGAATTACTTACTTGAAGAATTCGGCCACTCCTTGGCTTTTTGGGTAAAACTTTGCTCTTTACTCCTCAACAAAGAACGTGTGATCTCAGAGATTATGAGACATTCGAATCTTCTCACCAATGAATGATGATAACCAAGAGTGTAGGGTCTCAACTTGCTCTTCAAAACTTAAATTTATTCTCGAAAGTTAACTAAAAATATTAATTCTTAGTAAAAACTAAACTATTGTTATTGGTTATTTTACAAGAGCAACAGGCACATCTATTTATACGCTTTGAAGACTAGGAGAGAGATATATAGCAATGTGGGACAAGTAGTAATAGAGACTAAACCTAGTTGGACTAGGAGAGGTGGACGACTAGGTTTAGAAAACCCTAGCCTCCACCTCATTAAAAGACAACGCATGGATTCCCTGGCCTCATGCATTCTCCTGTGGGTTTGGACCTTTGGGTTTTATCCCAAGCCCAAACCCCTCTACCATCAATGCATAGGGCAAGGGAATTTTCCCTGGCCTTATGTGTTCTCTTGTCTACATGAGCTTCTATGTTTTATCCCAAGCCTCAATCTCCCCTCTTGCATCACATGTATAGTTTCTCTCTAGCCCGTGATTTAATAAATTAAAACAATCAGCCCAATAAATAAAAAGTCTGATCTTGTTAAATTAAATCAGCTTGGTGAGGGACTTAAAGGAAAAAAATAAAAACTAGCAAAAATAGTCTCGACTCATCAAATCACTATTTAATTACAATGGATTCCACTAAACAATTGTAATTGCATTCTAGTTTACATTTTTTATTAAAACAATTAATCTCTTTGACTTACTTAATATTGACTTTTGATTCCTCTACGAAATATTTCGTAGCAAAATTAAGGTAAAAAATACTACAACTTAATTCTCTACCTCCTTATCCTTGAGTCACTGATTTTATTGTTATTCTTGTACTTGTGAAAACCCTATCACATGTACATAGTATTTCGGTATCTCATACCAAAATACTATGGCCAGGGGAATGAGAATAACTAATCCATAAAATCTATTTCAATGAAAAATATCTTGTTCTTTTTTTAAAAAAAAAAAAGATTTGGATTCCTTTTTAAAAAAAAAATTCTCACAATGTTATAGGTGATGTACCCAACACACTGGGAATATTGATCCAAGTAAAGGTCTCATCCATAGAAGTATCAAAACAACCCCCATTTGGTTGGAAGATGTTTTTATTATATTAGAATAATGTTGTATATTCTTTGATTTTATTATTGAGTAATGGGCATATATATTTATATTTTCTTGCATGGTATATATATGTGATTGTGTATTGTCCGATTATACACATGTAAGATCACTAAGTTGCATGGTATTTGACTATGGTGTAAGAGAATTATCACGCAGAAGATCATAGAAAAGGTCTTCGCGAGTTATAAAATTATTTTGTCAGTCTTAAATGGAACTGAGAATTTCATCTAGACTATAACATGTTAGTCTCAATATCTGTCTTAATTGGGAGAAGCAGGTAGGCTTTGGGTTGATATGTTGGTATAAGGCAAGGTAGTACTATGCACTGAACAAGATTACGTGAGTCATCATTCTTCTATAAAACATTACGATGAAGAATGATGTACATGCATGATGACTTATGATAATTACTCTAAATCCTGAGAAGTTGGTGAACTCAAACGTAAAGTTTAAGTCAGTTGATGAATACATGGGTGATATCTTTCATGGCCAACATCTCTGTGCATTGATTGATCACATGTAGCATTGTGGGAGCAACCTCTTCATGAAGGAATCTAAATCCTTTGACAAGAACATAGTCATAAGAAATATTTCCCTTTAAGTAGATTTAATGGAAATGATTATCTTAAAGCTCAAGCCTGGGTGTTACAGTGGGATTTACTGAAACATTGTTTTATGCAAGGTGAGATGAAATCTTACAGGGTACAAAAAGGATAATCATGTAATTAAATCAGATTACCAAGAAAAAGCGATAGTGAAAAAAGTGATCGTGTATGGATTTTGGTTCAACTACGGAATGATTTCATTGAGAGGTAATATGTGATTAATAATCAATAAGTACGTTATATGAATTAATTGATTCAAATCAAATACTCTTTAATTGATTGAAATCAAATACTCTTTAGAGATCAGTTGCAATTATTTAGTGGAATTAATTGTGATTAATAGTATTGCATGAAATGTCAAGATAGACACGGTCACAGGCCAATTGAAGCTAAAAGTATTTTTCCTTAGGTCCCTCTTTGAGCTTATGTAAATTGACTAATTTGAAATTGGGCCTCGGTCATACATTAGCCAAATACATTGGCTAAAAGTATTTGGGTTGTTTTATTTTATAAAACATTGGCCAAGAAGTTTATAATCTAAGTGGCTAATTATTTGGAGAAGATTGGGCTTAGGAGTTAAATAGAGTTTTGGGCTCAGGTATTTAATTCCTATAGGCTTAGCCATGAGGTTTGTAATCCTAGACCCACTTGTATTCCCATGCATTATTTTCCTTTCTCTCCGAGTCCCAAATCTATAAATAGATGTGCCATTGAGAAGCAAAAGAAGACAACTCACTCTTCACAAGAGAGTAATACACGACCAAGAGAAATTTTTCTATCTAAGTTTTGTTTCTAGGTTTTTCTCTAGTTCTTGAGAAAAATCATGTGAGACTAGGGGTGTAAATCAGAACCGGTTATAACCAGTCGGGAAACTGGCTCCAAGTACTAACCTGCTCCGAGTAACCGAAAAACCGGGAAACAGGCTTGGTACCCGAAGCTGGAGCCGGTTATTTATTTTATAAACACTCGGTTATAACGGGATAACCGGCTTCGGTGTATATATAATATATATGATTCTGGGCCTATATATATATATATTGGACATGGGCCGTTTCTTTGGGCTAGGCAAAATACCGGTCCAATATGTCTCTGATTCTGGAAGATTCAAGTTTACGGAGGACTTTTCTAAGTTTGTTTCTTTTGACTTTCCAAGCTCCTTTCTTTTCTATTTTCGTCCAATCGTCCCTCTCAAGTTTCAATGACTCAACCCCAGGTCCCCATCCAAAAGCTCTCTGTTCTCTCTCAACAAAGCCATGGCCGAGCAGCAAAAACCATTCACTCTCCAACTCTCCTTGTATATCAATCTTATGGTCCAAGATGGCCGATTCAACTCAACTTCTCTCCCTCTCCCAGGCAGACTCGCCCGAGTCAAAAAGCACCCCACCACCAAATCAGAAAGACCTCCCAATATGTGACGACCCTTTTTTTTTTTTTTTTTGTACAAAACATTTATAAAACATAAAACGAGTCATCACAGTGGCACGACTACATGTGCTCAGCCAACATACGTACACGCTCCATATCATGTACCTGATATTCAAAATAATATCTAGTAGCGGAATAATTGTAATACTAACAATTATAACGGGTATTACAATTATTCCGGAAAGCACATCTAAAAATAACAGGTGGTCCATACAAAATAGCCATATATCTGTCTAACTGCTTAAAGCTTACAATTACCCATTAATATAAAAGAATGGCTACACAAAAGAATATGTGACACCTACGTCGCTAGCCATATACAAAATACCCCAAAAGAGTGAACTCTATAGTCCAACTCAATACGACTGTCGCGGAGTGCTTCAATCGTAGTATCCCAAATACGCAGCTACGGGGTCCTCCTTTAAGTCAGGTGTACCTACAGTCACAAGAACTTCATCTATACGGTTGTGGGGGTTTGACACTTACGTATAGGTGAAAGGATGAGTTCATCGTCTCAGTATATAATACCGAGACCTCAGTGATATTAAACTAGCTGAGTTTTCGTAATGAACCAACTTTTCTATTTTAGTCTCGCGTACGCTATAACAGCTACCAATTTATAAACTTTTGTTTGAAAACCCTCATAGCTGATATAGCGAACACCGACTATCAAAAAACATTTAAAACATACGATGTAATTGGACACATGCGTAGAAGTTCCATTGGCTTGGAAGCAACTACGTACACCCCCATCTACAATAATACTTTTATGTTAGTAGCTCAAATGCACAATGTTCTTAAATCATGCAACCAAACGATAGAAGTATACATAAGCTCTTTGCCATTAGAATTATTAGACATACTAATACGTTTTGCATAAAAACTGCAGCATTCTATCTCATGAAAACATCACACAATTTAAACAATGGTAAGGATGCTCATGATAGTCATTTTATTCATTGTGAGGCTTACCCTCTCTTTCATTGTTATGAGGCTTACCCTCTCTTCCGTTATTATGAGGCTTACCCTCTCTTTCGTTATTATAAGGCTTACCCTCTCTTTCATTATTATGTTCATGCTTTATGCTTTGCAATTCAAACTCTATGTTGATTGAACGATAAACCAATCAACATGCAATTTTTGTCATTCTACCTTGCATAATTTAAATCCCAACCGTAGCACACATTCAAATACTTTAAATCAATTCAACACCTTTCATTCATGCATCATTTCATACATCATTGATATTATTTGAACATAATTGATACTACTCAAATCAATCGAAATAGATATATTCAACATACAGTTGGTTCGGATTTATGAAACATATATATTTTGCAATTCCATAATATATAAAAATAGTAGTTTCTCAGTGAGTAAAATACTCAACTTGACTGCTTGCACACCAACACTAACAAGTTCTAGGCTGAATCCCCAAATTGCTGCTCAACACAACATATTGCACCCATTTAGTTTCCATCCAATAATTACACTAACTATCACTTGAATCGTTCAATAACTTTTTTACCCGTCAATTGCCTAAACTCATACTTAACAATATTCCTAGGCTTATAAATAAAACTCCAATTTTATACAAGTTACTAACATTAAAACCTAACCCCACAAATATTTATTTTTACAAAACCCATGATTACTTTGGGATTAATCATCACTATCACTACAATTAGCCGACAAATTAACAATCTAGTTTTTAAATAATTAAAAACCCTAAATTAATCTAATCCATCAAATTAGGGTTTCCCCAAACTTAACCCCAATAATAATATTACTAACTCAATGACATTTACTAAGGGTTAATCTCATAAAATCCTACAAAAATCAAATACCCAAAAGTTAAGGCTTGAGAAAAAGCTTACCCAAATTCACCAAACTTCAACCCAAAGTTTCGGTAGCCTCAAGTAAGCTCCAATAAGCCCAAATACCTAAAGAATATAGAGGATTAAACTCACATTTAGGATTTTACCCAAAAATCACAAAATCATGAGTTTAATGTTTTACCTTAAAACAATTGGTGAAAAACGTAGATCCAAGAGCAAGGATCGCGTTTTCGAAGACGGATTGAAGATCCGACCATTGGATCTTCGTAGATCACAATTTTCTTCTTGAAGGACTAAGAGAGGGGCCCTTACTCCTTTTTTCTTCTTTTTTGTGTTCTAGTCCGAAAAAAGGCAGAATTGCCTCTTTTCTTTTCCTCCTGAGGGGCGCACGTCTGTGCGCCACCTCACCTCTTTTTTTTTTCTTTTTTTCTTTTTTAATAAAGAGGCAGGTGCTGTCGTACGACCCTTTATTTTTTTAAAGATGTGGACTGTGCGCCTCACCTTATTTTATGTTATTTTTTTCTATTATTTTTTTATTTCTTAATTTCTTTTGTAATTTGTAATTTCTTTTATTTTCTAATTCTTTTTCTTTTCTTTAGACTTTAAAAATATTCAGTTGCATTTTATTTTCTTGGCTACTATTTACAAGTCTATAGGATCAAAATAAAGGATTTTGTTTTATTTTACCACACCAAATAGACTTATTTTTATTTTATCCTAATAAACCCATTAAATATTTTTTTAGGACATTACATTCTCCCCTCCTTATAAAAATTTCGTCCTCGAAATTTGGACATTAGACCGTTATACGATCATGCAGACATACACTTCTATAGGGAATTCAGCACTCAATCGATATGAATCAAAGAATCATACCTAGGTTTACTCAAACAAGTGGGGATATTTATCCCACATCTAATGTTCAAGTTCCCATGAAGCTTCCTCAACTCTGTGATTCCGCCATAAAACTTTCACGAGCGGGATTGTCTTGGTTCTCAACTGTTGTTCCTTGCGATCCAAAATTTGTACGGGCAAGTTCTCATATGTCAGGTTAGGCTGAATATCAAGAGGCTCGTGATTTATCACCTGAGATGGATCGTGAATGCACTTCCGCAGCTGAGAGACGTGAAAAACGTCGTGAATGCCCACCAAATTATGAGGCATTTCGATCTTGTATGCCAAGGAACTTATTTGCTTCAACACCTTGAATGGTCCAACATATCTTGGACTAAATTTACCCTTGTTGCCAAAACAACTCACATTGTTTATTGGCGACACCTTGAGGTACACAAGGTCACCAACTGCAAATTTTAACTCACGACGTCGCTTATCCGCATAGCTTTTCTGTCGACTTTGCACGGTAAGCATGCGCTTCCAGATCAGTGATATCTTTTCTTTCATCACCTGCACTAATTCTGGCCCCAATAACTGTCTCTCACCTACATCATCCCAATACAGAAGCGATCGACATTTGCGCCCATACAACGCCTCATAGGGTGCCACGCCAATAGTTGCCTGAAAACTGTTATTATAGGCAAATTCAACTAAAGGCAAATGACATATCCAGCTCTCCTTGAAATCCAAAACGCACAACCTAAGCATATCCTCGAGAGTTTGAATGGTTCTCCCGGATTGGCCGTCGGTTTGCGGATGGTAAGCCATGCTAAAGTTTAACTTTGTTCCCATAGCACTCTGTAGTTTCTCCCAAAACTTCGAAGTGAACCGTGGATCACAGTCCGACACAATGGAGATAGGTACTCCATGTAGCCTCACAATCTCCTGCACATATAAATCTGCTAACCTTTCCATCGAGTTAGTGATCCTGATGGGAAGGAAATGGGCACTCTTTGTCAACCTGTCAGCAATAACCCATATGGCATCTTGTCCGTTTGATATTTTTGGAAGACCCACTTCAAAGTCCATAGAGATCTGATCCCACTTCCACATAGGCACTTCAAGTGGCTTAAGTAGCCCCGCAGGCTTCTGATGTTCAGCTTTGACAAGCTGGCAAGAATGACAATGTGCAACATACTCTGCAATATCCTTCTTCATGCCACGCCACCAAAATCTCTTCTTCAAGTCCTAATACATCTTGTTATTACCTGGGTGGACAGTGAAATGTGTCTGGTGCGCTTTGAAAATTGAATTTACTTCTAAAAATAAAGTGTGTGCATAAGTGTCAACAAAAATTAAAGCACAGCGGAAAGTAAATGACACAGATTTTTGTTGACGAAGTGGAAACTCAGTTAAGAGAAAAACCACTCCGGGGCAGCCAAACCCAGGAATTCCACTATTCAGAAGACATAGCTAGATACAAGACAGTAACACTCACATGTACCGATGCAGTGGTCGTACCTTGATCTCTGACGTGTAACCCAACACGAACGCTTCCCAACCAGGTTCACCTACCTGAAGGGGTCTTCAATGGAACTCCTTACCTTAGAGCCGACCTCTAAGATAGACTTCAGTTGTAGCACAGCAACAGCACACTTGGAAAGGGCTTCAGAGGAAATATCACGTCTCTGAGTAGTTGAGGAATTGAATACCGAATTCTTGCAGTTCTCAGTGCCCAGGGACCTCTATTTATAGGCTGGGGGCTCAAATGAGTGTCAGGCAAAATATACCTGGGCACCGTCCAGGCGGTGGACATGGGCCGTCCGGACGGACAACTGTGCGACAAGATTTCTGAAAAATTTCGTGGGGAAATCTTTCCTGTTTAAGGACATCGTCCGGACAGGATGGCACATCGTCCGGACGGTCACACATCCGCTGCAAGTAATTTCCTTATAAGGCACTCCAGCGTCCGGACCATGGGCGATGAGCGTCCGGACGGCTATTCTTCAACACGCAATTTCCATGATAGGCAGTCGTCCGGACGGTTGAAGTCGAATCGGCAATTTCCTTCTTTGATGCACGCGCGTCCGAACCACAGCTGTCAGACGTCCGGACGGTCATATTTGAATTGCGATTCTTGCCTTACAGAGACGCGCGTCCGGACGGGATACCACATCGTCCGGACGGTTGACTGATCTTCCCATTCTTGGAACTTGGAAAGAAATCAGAAGCTGATCGAGTACTGGGAGGCATCCGGACGTGATGCTGAAACGTCCGGACGGATGCAAGCTGGCACAGAAACTTCTCGATACAGTATGGGGTCCGGACGGAATGAACACTTCGTCCGAACGGTTGATACTAGTCTATCTAGTGTCCGGACGGGATGACACGTAGTCCGGACGGATGGAACAGTGGACAGATGAGCGTCCAAACGGGATGGCTCGATCATCCGGACGGTTGACAGGGAACTTGGAATTCTTCTGACTTGTAGGCAGAAACGAATGACATCATTCTGAAAGTGGAATCCCTGTTTACAGCATCTTTATTCTTAAGTGATTTTGTCCAAAAACAGAATGAGGCCAAAAAACTAACAAACTCCCCCTTTGGCTATTCTGGGACAAAAATCACTTGACCGGTTTGGAAATACATTCCCGGTCTAAATAAAGATTACTCCCCTTTTTTGTCACAAAGGGACAAAGGGTAAAACAGAGTAATAAAAACTAACGGTCATAAAAATTACTCCCCCTAACGGTCTCAGAAGGACCCGGGAAACAGAGTAATATAAGTTAAACAGTTATCAAAAACATAGTCTGAAAAATTGTTGAATAGGGAGAAAGCAGCAAAGTAAGGGCCTTCACAAGTATTGTAGCACATGCAAGTATTTCTGTCTGAAAAACTAGTCATAGAGCAGGTCAGAATTATGAGAACATGGAGATGATAGACCAGTATAACAGAAACAAAAGTTACCCTGCCTAAATAATGAAGATAACCAGCTCAACTCATGCAATGCGTGTGTGTGTGTGTGAAGACTGATCCCACATGGTTTGAAGAATCATGACACGAGCAACCGGATTTCCTAAAGAAGAGAAAGAATCCGTGACAGATTAGCCAAAAGTCAAACCTTACTCTTACTAGGGCCTAGCCATCCTCATCTGATACACTCCCCCGAGATACAGCACCGAATTGTTTTACTTGTACCATGAAGGACAAGATAAATTTTTACTTGCTCATAGAGGGCAAGGCATATTGCAGATTCAGTACAGAAGCAGGGATTAAACAATTTTAAAGCACAAAAATCATATGAATAACTGCTCAATTCTTATGGTGCTGCAAGCTAGAGGAAATGCCAGAGTTTTGAGATCCTAGGTTCAACTAGCCTGTGGTCAATTTGACCATCTTATCACAAATCTCTTCTCTTATTCAGAAAGTCTAGAAGCAACCAGTCAGAGAAGGAAAAGTGCGTACCTTTGGGGAGTCTAGGATAGTGCATGAGGTCATCACATGAGATAAGCGACTATCAAACAAAAACAATAAGCAAGGAAAAACTTTTGTACATGTCAGACTGATGTTTTCACCCACATGTAAACATAATATATCAATGCTCAACAGACTAGTAAACCAGAAAGAATACATGAAATAGCTGACATACCTTGTGAAAGACTTACCCTGCTACGAAGACTCCCCCTTTTTTTTTTCTTTTTTTTTTCTTTTTATTACAACATCATGCTATCAAAGGACAAAGAGTTCATCGTAGCATGGAACATCATGTCTAGGACATGGCACAAACACCAATGGCTTTACGAAGAGACTCAAACCTGCTACCATCTAGAGGTTTGGTAAGTATATCAGCCAATTGATTTTCAGTGGGAATGAATGAGAGAGAAACCACCTCAGATTCCACAAGATCACGTAAAAAGTGATGTCTGATGTCGATGTGCTTGGTCCGAGAGTGTTGAACGGGATTCTTTGAGATATTAATCGCACTAGTATTATCACAGTTGCTAATCATAGTATCTTGAGAGAATCCGTAGTCCCCCAGCAGCGTCTTCATCCACAATAATTGAGTGCAACAGCTACCCGCAGCAATATACTCAGCCTTAGCAGTGGAGAGAGAAATAGAGGCTTGCTTCTTGCTCATCCAAGCAACCAGATTGTTCCCCACATAGAAGCATCCTCCAGAGGTACTTTTTCTATCATCAGCATTTCCAGCCCAATCTGCATCAGAGTATCCTGCAACAACAAGATTTGTTTCTCCAGAATACCATATGCCATAAGAGAGGGTATCATTTTCATACCTGATGATACGCTTAACTGCAGTGAGGTGGGATTCCTTAGGATTTGCTTGGAAACGAGCACAAACACCCACACTGAAAGCAATGTCTGGTCAGCTGGTTGTAAGATACAGGAGGCTCCCTATCATACTCCTATAAAGTGATGGATCAACAGATTTGCCTATAAGATCACTACTGATCTTGACACTGGTGCTCATGGGAGTGCGAGCACGACTTTTTCCATCCAACCCAAAACGTTTGACCAGATCCCTAGCATACTTAGACTGAGAAATGAAGATGCCTTCAGTAGTTTGCTTAACTTGAAGGCCAAGGAAGTAGTTCAGCTTACTAATCATGCTCATCTCAAATTCCTGCTTCATATCCTCAGAGAACTCATGGGCAAAAGAGTCTAGAGTAGCTCCAAAAATAATGTCATCAACATAAATTTGAACGATGAGTTTGTGAGTACCTTGTTGCCTGATAAACAGAGTTCGATCAGCTTGTCCCCTTGTGAATCCCTTGGCCAGGAGATAAGTGGTGAGACGCTCATACCATGCCCGAGAAGCCTGCTTAAGCCCATATAGTGCCTTTTTCAGCTTGTACACATGATGGGGGTGATGGGGGTCTTGAAAACCCTTTGGCTGTTCTACATAAACTTCTTCTTGCAAAACTCCATTTAAGAAGGCACTCTTTACATCCATCTGATATAACTTGAAGTCAAGATGACAAGCAATAGAGAGAAGGATTCTGATAGATTCTAACCTGGCAACAGGGGCAAAGGTTTCATCAAAATCTACTCCCTCTATCTGAGTATATCCTTGTGCAACAAGACGGGCTTTATTTCGAACCACAGTACCATGATCATCTGTTTTATTCTTGAAAATCCATTTGGTACCAATAATATTCTGTTCTGCCGAACGGGGAACCAAGGTCCAGACATCATTTCTGGTGAACTGATGGAGCTCATCATGCATTGCAGAGACCCAGCCTTCATCCTGTAGGGCTTCATCAACTTTCTTGGGCTCTGTCTGAGCTAGATAGCAGCTGTAAGAGACTTGATTTGCTACTTCACTGGTGGGCTGAATGACTCTGCTTCTCAGCCTACGCCCTTCATCTATGTTCCCAAGCAGCTGCTGAGGAGGATGATTATGCTTCACCCATGATTGCTTAGGAGGATTATCAGGAGTATCCTCATCTTCGGAGGTAGTAGATGTTGTATCCGAAGTCGTGGGAGAAGAAGGATTAATGATATCAGTTGGGGCTGCTAAAGGCTCAGTTGAATCGAGCTGTTTTTCCTCCATGCTGATAGGTCTCTGAACTTCTTCATCATCAACTACTACATTTATCGATTCCATCATAGTCTCTGTTCTTTTGTTGAAGACTCTGTATGCACGACTGTTTGTGGAATATCCCAAGAATATACCTTCATCACTCTTGGTGTCAAATTTCCTCAGATTTTCCCTACCACGAAGTATATAACATTTACTTCCAAAAGTTTTAAAATACTTCACTGTGGGTTTCTTACCTCGCCAGATTTCATAGGGAGTCTTGTTTGTTTCAGGCCTAAGGTAGACCCTGTTGATGATGGTGACAGGCAATGTTTACAGCTTCTCCCCAGAAGTGTTGAGCAAGATTTTTTGAGTGGATCATCACACGAGCCATCTCCTGAATTACCCTGTTCTTCCGTTCAACAACTCCATTCTGCTGAGGAGTGATAGGAGAAGAAAATTCCTGCTTGATTCCATATGAGCGACAGAATTCTTCGAACTTGGAATTTTCAAATTCTCTACCATGATCACTGCGGATTCTCACAATCTGGCAATTTTGCTCAACCTGGATCTTCTTGAACAAATGTTGAGTTGTATCAAAGGCATCAGATTTTTCTAGAATAGGAATAGCCCATGTATATCGAGAGAAGTCATCAACAATAACCAGAGTATATCTTTTCCCACCTAGACTAGTAGTTCTAGTGGGACCCATGAGATCCATGTGCAGTAATTCCAAATTTTTTGAAGTTAGAATACCTAAGGTCTTCTTATGGGCTGCTCAACTTTGTTTCCCTAGTTGACAGGGACCACAGATTCCTTTTCCAGTCTTCTCCATTTTGGGCAGGCCTTTAACAACATCTTTGCCTGCAATTTTCAACATATCGGAGAAATTGAGATGCCCTAACCTCTGGTGCCATAGCTCACTGTCATCTATGGTAGCTTTGTTGCAGAAAATATGAGGATCTGCAGCCAGACCAGGAAGGCCGTAACAATTGTCAATAGTTCTTTCTCCTCCCATGAGCCTTCTGCCACTGCTGTCAAATATATTGCATTCCTTCTTGGAAAATTGCACCACCAAGTCATTATCACAAAACTGGCTGATACTGAGGAGATTTGCCTTGAGCCCTTCTACATATAGAGCTTCTTGAGATGTTCCGAGGCCTGGAATGTGATGATCCCTTTACCAATGACTCTGGATTGACACCCATCTCCATAGGTGATTCACCCACCTTTGCCCATCTGAACTTCTTTTAGCAAAGTCTTATCACCTGTCATGTGATTAGAACAACCACTATCCAAATACCACAAACAAGTATCAAGAATTTTTAGTGCAGTATGAGAAACTAAACACAGATTATCTTCCTTTTTGACCCAGACTTGTTTGGAAGCTTTTTGATTATTAACCAGGACAGATCTTTGCTCATTAGGGGTGAGGTATGCTAACTTCTCACTAATGAGTTTCACTTGATCACTTAATACTTGAACTTGTTCTTCAAAACCTGGTTCATCTTTCCTAGGGATAAGGGTTTTCTTCCAAGGTTTCTGAGACCTAATTTGGAAACAGTTTGAACGAATATGACCAACAATACCACAATGATGACAAGTAGGTATAGATTGGTTATCCCCTTTACCCTTACCAATAGATTAAGTATGAGACATGATAGGTTTAATGAACATGGTCTTATGAACAGACATATCATATGAAATAGAAGCAATTTTATCCATACTCAATATAGACATAGTAGAAGTCAAAAAAAAGAAAACACTCAAGAAATTAATCTTCTCAGAGTGTACCAAGCTCTGATACCAATTGAAAATTGAATTTACTTCTAAAAATAAAGTGTGTGCATAAGTGTCAACAAAAATTAAAGCACAGTGGAAAGTAAATGACACACAGATTTTTGTTGACGAAGTGGAAACTCGGTTAAGAGAAAAACCACTCCGGGGCAACCAAACCCAAGAATTCCACTATTCAGAAGATATAGCTAGATACAAGACAGTAACACTCACATGTACCGATGCAGTGGTCGTACCTTGATCTCTGACGTGTAACCCAACACGAACACTTCCCAACCAGGTTCACCTACCTGAAGGGATCTTCAATGGAACTCCTTACCTTAGAGCCAACCTCTAAGATAGACTTCAGTTGTAGCACAGCAACAACACACTTAGAAAAATCTTCAGAGGAAATATCACGTCTCTAAGCAGTTGAGGAATTCTATACCGAATTCTTGCAGTTCTCAATGCCCAGGGGCCTCTATTTATAGGCTGGGGGCTCAAATGAGCGTCAGGCAAAATATACCTGGGCACCGTTCGGAAGGTGGACATGGGCCGTCCGGACGGACAACTGTGCGACAAGATTTTTTGAAAATTTCGTGGGGAAATCTTTCCTGTTTAAGGACATCGTCCGGACGGGATGGCACATTGTCCAGACAGTCGCACGTCCGCTGCAAGTAATTTCCTTATAAGGCACTCCAGCGTCCAGACCATGGGGGATGAGCGTTCGGACGGCTATTCTTCAACACGCAATTTCCATATCGGTAATGGGCGCGTCCGGACCATGATAGGCAGTCGTCCGAACGGTTGAAGTCGAATCGGCAATTTCCTTCTTTGATGCACGCACGTCCGGACCACAGCTGTTAGACGTCCAGACGGTCATATTTGAATTGCAATTCTTGCCTTACGGAGACGCGCGTCCGGACGAGATACCACATCGTCCAGACGGTTGACTGATCTTCCCATTCTTGGAACTTGGAAAGAAATCAGAAGCTGATCGAGTACTGGGAGGCGTCCGGACATGATGCTGAAACGTCCAGACGGATGCAAGCTGGCACAGAAACTTCTCGATACAGTATGGGGTCCGGACGGAATGAACACTTCGTCCGGACGGCTGATGCTGGTCTATCTAGCGTCCGGACGGATGGAACAGTGGACAGATGAGCATCCGGACGGGATAGCTCGATCGTCCGGACGGCTGACAGGGAACTTGGAATTCTTCTGACTTGCAAGCAGAAACGACTGACATCAATCTGAAAGTGGAATCCCTGTTTACAGCATCTTTACACTTAAGTGATTTTGTCCAAACACAAAATGAGGCCAAAATACTAACACGCTTCATCAAGGATATCTCTCCTCAACTCATAATCACAAGGGATGACTGTTTTCCCACTGCTTGTCTTTAGAGTTCCATCTTTAGTGAGATAGAACCCATCTGCCTCTCCTTGCCTGGCCCTAACCCTGAGATCTTGCAACTCAAGGTCACTTTCCTATGCCATTCTGATTCTTTCAATACTCATAGGCTCTACCACAAGTGCTACCATAATAGGAGGTCCACCTGTCATCACTCCATCAATTTGTACAAGGGCGAACTGCTGGGATAGCTCTCCCATAATTTCTTTTGGATCAGTCTCTTCTTCTTGATACTTTCTACTCAATGCATCAGCTATTACATTGGCTTTAGCAGGATGGTAAAACATCTTGCTATCATAGTCCTTTAAGACCTCGAGCCATCTCCTTTGCCTCATATTTAAGTCTCTGTGTGAAAAAGTATTTGAGACTCTGGTGATCGGTGTGAATTTCACACTTCTCTCCATAGAGATAATGTCTCCATATTTTCAACGCATAGACAACTGCTGCCAACTCTAAGTCATGAGTAGGGTAATTCTTTTTATGCTCTTTCAGCTGACTTGAAGCATAGGCCACAACCCGGCCTTGTTGCATAAGAACACATCCCAAGACCTTCTTCGATGCATCCGTATAAACCACATACCCAACTGACTCCATAGGCAATGTCAACACTAGTTCAGTAACCAATCTGTGCTCCAACTCCTGAAAACTAGCTTCACATTTATCATTCCATACAAATGTGACATTCTTTCTTGTAAGAGCAGTGAGTGGCCCTGACAATGAAGAAAACCCCTCAATAAACCTCCTGTAATACCCTGCTAAGCCCAAGAAACTACGGATTTCCCGTACACTAGTTGGCCTTTCCCATTCCACAACTGCTTGTACTTTAGCTGGATCAACTGCTAGGCCATCCTTGCTTACAACATGGCCCAAAAATGCTACTTCTTCAAGCCAAAACTCACACTTCTTGAATTTGGCAAATGATTTCTTTTCTCGTAGCTTCTCTAACACAATCTTCAAGTGTTCCTCGTGCTTTTCACGATTGGCCGAATAAACCAATATGTGATCAATAAATACCACCACAAAAGAATCTAAGTATTCGTGGAATACCCGGTTCATCAAATCCATAAACACAGAAGGAGCATTAGTCAATCCGAAAGGCATCACCAAAAATTCAAAATGGCCATACCTTGTTCAAATTGCAGTATTGGGAATATCTTCTTCTCTCACCTTCAACTGGTGGTATCCCGAAAGAAGGTCTATCTTTGAAAATATCAAGGCTCCCTTGAGTTGATCAAATAAGTCATCGATCATTGGTAAGGGGTACTTATTTGTTATAGTAACCCTATTCAACTCCCGGTAATCTATACACATCCGCATAGATCCATCCTTTTTCTTCACAAACAACACTGGCGCTCCCCATGGTGACACACTTGGGCGGATGAAGCCCCGATCAAGCAACTCTTGAAGTTGCTCTTTCAACTCCCTTAATTATGTCGGTGCCATACGGTAAGGTGCCTTGTGAATAGGCTGAGTTCCAAGCACTAAGTCAATAGAGAACTCAACTTCACGGTTCGGAGGAAACCCATGATTTCAGAGAAAACATTCGAATAGTGACATACTACCGGAATCTCTTCTAACTTTGCCTTAGTCTCAGGCTTAGCTTGTACGTACACCAAGTAAGCCTAGGCCATCTCTGACATTTTTGACAGCTTGAACGGCAGAGAGTAGTGGGGGAGAAGACCGCACTTTAGATCCACAATATGTGAACTCTTCCATGCCATGAGGTCGGAAAGTGATCTCCTTCCTACAGCAATCCATGTTGGCATTATACTTGGATAGCCAGTCCATTCCCAGAATGACATCGAAGCCCATCATGCCAAACACCGCTAATTTCGCTGGTAAAACTCTCCCTTTAATAACAATAGGACAATTGCCCACATACTTCTTACAAGTGACAACGTCACCAACAAGGGTGGCCACACATATATTCTGCTCTAATGGTTCAGTGCTTACTCTACATAACTTCACATATGATGAGGAAATAAACGAGTGCGAAGCACCCGGATCAAACAATGCACAAGCAACTCTACCAAACAAAGGAATCGTACGTGTGACTACAACAGTGGCATTGTCCTCAGCTAGGACATTCTCCAGGGTGATAGCATACACCCGGGTTGGAACTGTAGGCCTAGGCTGATTGATGCTAGCCTGAGACCCTTGTCCTCTGTTGCCACTAGCGCGGGTACACTCTCTAGCAAAGTGGTCAGGCTTGCCACACTTGTAACATGCACCTGACCCAAATCTGTACTCTCCCAAATGCGGCTTCCCACACTTTCTGCATCTCTGAGGACTGCCACTACCCTGACTAACATAAGTGGTATTTCTTCCCTGTGATCCTGAACTACTGCTTGTAGCTTGCTTATTGATTGGTGGTGTAGAGGAAGTCCCAATAAGCATTGACCGCTTCCGACTAAAATATTCTGCAGCCGCTGTCTTGATCCTTTTTTCTACCATGGTGGCAACATGCACCATCTCTGAATAATCAGCCGCCTTTACAAAGATGATTCGCTCAAGAAGTCGTGGCACTAAGCCACCCCGAAACTTCTCAACCTTGGTCTCTTCATCAAGAATGAGATATGGAGCATACCTTGATAGCCTCAAAAGTTCTACCTAATATTGCTCCACGGACATGGATCCCTATTTGAGCTCTAGGAAGCCCCTTGCACATTGTTGCTTTTGAGCAAGTGAGAAGAAACGATCATTAAACTCTTGCTTGAAACGCCCCCACAGAATGGGAACTCCCTATCCAAATTCTGTCACAAGTTGCAGTCTCTTGGATTTCCACCACTGTTGTGCTTCACTACAGAATACAAGACCAACGTACTCAACTTTTTGCTCGTCGGTACACTTAGCCATTTCGGCTAATCCCTTATAAGAAGTAAGCTAATCATCCACCGCAGTGGCTCCCTCGTTTCCATGAAACTCTAGAGGACGAAGTCTAAGAAATTGGGCTGGTGTACAACCCTCAACTGGAGCTCGCTCAGCTTCCCTTGGTGCAGCATCCATAAGAGCTTCCCAAAATAGCCCAAAGTCAGGCATCTGGAGTGGAAGAGGTGGAGGAGGAGGCAAGGGTGGAGGTGAAGGTGTTTGATCGCCACTCCCATGTGTAGATCCCTCTTCCTTAACTCGTTGTACAATTCCACATCGTCTTGGTGCCATTCTCGACTGCACCAAGAAACACCACGTAAACAACATTGCACAAAATTTAAATGCATCACCATATACATGCAATGCACACAAAGATTTCAATAAAGTTTCCTCTTATCTGTATTAAAGCTTTAGAATCCTAAGGCTCTTTTGTATTCTTAGACTCTAAGACAAACCCTAAGTTTCCGCTTTCCGCTTTTTTTTTTCCTAACCAACCCTAGAGCTGACTGCTCTAATACCATTAGCTGTGACGACCCCTTTTTTTTTAATAAAGAGGCAGGTGCTACCTCTTTTAGATGAAGGGTCGTACGGCCCTTCATTTTTTTAAAGGTGTCATGCGCCTCATCTTTTTTTTTTTCTATTATTTTTTTATTTCTTATTTTCTTTTGTAATTTCTAATTCTTTTTCTTTTCTTTAGACTTTAAAAATATTCAATTGCATTTTATTTTCTTGGCTACTATTTACAAGTCTATAGGATCAAAATATTTTGTTTTATTTTACCACACCAAATAGACTTATTTTTATTTTATCCTAATAAACCCATTAAATATTTTGTAGGGCATTACACAATATCCCTTGATTCCAGAATCGAACGGATTTCTCTCTTTTCCTTCTCCCTTTCTTTCTTTCTTCACTGTGTTTCTTGCCGAATTTGCCAAGGTTTTTAGATGTAATTTTTTGAAGTTAGATCTATTCTCCTCCTCAAGCTCTTGCTCGACATGCACATTCCTACAATGTTCCTCGTCATCTTCTACTTCCGCCGACGCTAACGGTATCTCCATCAGCCATCTGCTTATCGGAGCATGGCATGCACGCACTTGCGAGTGGATCTCACTCACTGGCACGTGTGGCTCACACTTCGCCACCACTCTCCTTCCTCCACCACCACAGCAGCCACCGTTGATTTGCAGTGTTGTTTCCTATTATTTTGTTTATGTTGTGCTGTTTTTAATTTCTAGTTTGGGTTTTAGACTCCCTGTGATTTAGAAATTTCTCGATGTTCACATTCGTCAGTCTTGGATTTCTAGCAATAGCCAAAAGATGCCCTCCGATTTTGTGATTTACAGTGTTTATTTTTTTTTTTCACTACCAGTCCTGATAACCGGTTTCTCCCGAGTTAACCGGAGTACCCTGTTCTGAAGTCGGTTACTGATTTTCAATAACCAACTCTGGGTTTACACCCTTGTATGAAACCACACTCACAGTCATGTTCAGACATCAAAGAAAAGATCTAAGAAATGAATCAATTCTTAAAGACCTTATAGTTCTTTAAGAACATCAAGAACATCTAGTTCTTGAAGAACATGAAGAACAAAAGATGAGCTTCGAATCCTATTATGGGTACGGGATTGATGTTCATCAAACATTACTCAGTTCTATGCCCCAAAGCATAGGAGAGGCCGAATCATCAAGTAGCACAAACTTTGTCTTGAAAATCAATCTGGCCATGTTTCTCTTGAAGTTAAAAGCTCGATGGGATCGCTTTATTCCTCTGCGAACTTTGATATGAATTTTGTTTTATATGCGCAAGAGGATCCCCACAAGACCTACCGAGATATGATTGAGATCATTTCTATGATTTATCTCCTTAAGTGTAGGATTTAAGTTTTGATGTTATAATATGAATTTAGATTTGATTCCGAGATCTTGTATTATATTTGATGACTAGTCTTTGGACCTTACTTTTTGAGAGATTTGGTTATTTATGTTATGATACTTTAGTTTTGCTCTGGTTGTTCATATTGTGATTGTAGGTTTTAAATTACTATCTTTATGTTATAAATGAAAGTCTTTCGCTACAGACTTTCTTTCAAGATGATGAGATCTTTGCCGTCTTATTCTTCCTAGAATAAAATTGAGAGACAAACCATGTAATTTAAACCAGTTAGATAATTTCATTGGGCGTTGCAAGCAAAATCCTCACCCGCAAGCGTACTTTCTCTACTCTTTCATATGGCGTCCATATGAACTGATACCCACCATCTGACTTCCCACCCCCCGAGAATTTGAATCTCAAGGCTCAAAGAATACACAAGACTACTATACCTATTTTCTCTCCCATCTGTTGTGAGTTAGATGCACCTGAGAGGGCCCAAACTAAATCTCTTGGTGGCCAGAAGAAGAGCAAAGAAGACAAAGAACACGGTAAGAAGTCGGAGAAAGACCCACAAGCGTTTCATTTCCTCAGAGAGAAAAATCAGCGACAAAGGATTCAGTTTTTGATAAATTTATACTTGAAAAAAAAAAAAAAAAAAAAAAAAAAATCCACCTACGACAACACTGTCGGTCTGTACTGACTCACGTGGGTCTTCAGTGACCCATGACCTAACCATGGGTCATCTGTTTTGTAAGCTTTTATTTTTTTTTACTTTTTACTTTTTATTTTTATGGATTTTTTGTTAATTAAGGATATACTTGTATTTTTATAAATTTTACGGGTCATTTTACGTATTAGCTATTTGAGTTAACGAAAACCCTATCAGCAGGGGATAATTGAAAGGAGCTGATAAATAAGTACCCCACATTACAATTTTCTTAAATTTAAGGGGGACGTTGAAAACATTATAGTAGTTTAAGGAGTAAGTAAAGTTTCACCCTCTTTTTTTATTTCTGGGTATAAACCTGATATGCAGGGGACGGTGTACCGTCCTCCAGCAAGCCATTTTAAGTAAAAAATTTGATTTTAATCAAAAAGTTCTCTAATATGACATCAGAGACAACTTTTTAATTAAAATTAAATTTTTTAATATAAAGCGGGTGCTGAGGAACGGTCAACCGTCCCCTGCATATCAGACCTCATAAACCTAAAACATGGATCGTTGAGTGACATGTTGCGTTTAAATGAATGAGCCCACAATAATTTGAGGATCTTTTTTTTTTTTTCCAATTCTAAAAGTATCAAAAGTAGATAGGTACCCACAATAATTTCTTTTGGAACTAATTGCAAGAAAAAAATAAATTTCTGATTGCTATATGGATTTCACGGCCAATTTGGAAATCCAAATTTCCAACCAAATTTTACCATTTGAATTCTTTAACATGACTTAGGGCCAAGGCCAAGGCCGAGTAGCAGCCAATTCGAAAACCCAAAAAATTTTTATAACACCAAATGCTTTCTCATAATTGTGAAAAGGCAAACTATTTTTATAGCCAAAAAGTATATTGACTTAATTGTCAGGACCACAATATTCAAACTACTCTAATTCAAACGACGAAAATGGCTGATATAGTCAGCCCATAGCATATATAGTTTACACAGGAGGTGGTGACATGATAGTCTATATCCTCATGCTGAGTCTTTTGACATATTGTGTTTTATGCTTGTGCTTTTTGGCAGCTACTTGAGAGGTTGGGCGTATTGGGTGGGATCAAGGAATATTGTGATGAACACGCGAAAACCTTTATAAATTCATGAGCCAAACATACATCAGTAAACTAATTTTTCAAAAATATATATATAATGAAAAAATTAGGTATCAGTTCGTATCATGCTTTACTTCGAATATAACCCAACCCACACCTTCACCCCAAAAAAAAAAAAAAAAAAAAAAAAGAGAAGGAAAGTTCTAGTGAAGAGAATTGATGCATGCTCTAAAAGAATCAATGTTAGCCTACGATTTCTCACAATTATAGGGGTGGATAGAAATAGGAAGACAGTGAAAAGCAGAGGAACAGCAAGCCCCCAACTGTGGCAACCGTGCGTTGTGAGATCTTAGATGCTAGCATGCTTCCTCCCACCACTGCCACTGAGGTACAGATAGTATGTCCTATTGTGGCACCCACTGCCACTCCAATTGCGTTTTTGTGTGTTGCCAGCTGCACAACCACACGTCATTGTCTAAACCATTGAAAACTATTTTTAGCTCTACATTTACAAATTGAAACTTGACACTGCAGAATTCAAGCAAATACATACTACAGGGATTCTTTGTTTATGAAAAGAAAACAAACACATTCTCTAGGATCAGATCTATATGAATATGAAAAGGCAAAGTGTTCCACAAGAAAAATCAAGAATGCCCAAAATAAAAATTTTCTGTTGGTAAATATAACCAACAGTCTTCCAAACTCGAGCAGTGAGTGTTCTATTACCAAACTAAAGAGGTAAGCCAGCTCTTTTCAAAATTTGCATATGACAACTTTTGATGGAAGGATAACTCTGATAGCTGCTAAATATGTTGCTCATTACATAAAATAGTCAATGAAGTACCCGTACATATATAACCTATTGGGCATTTCCAAGTCACCATACCCGAACTTTGTTCCTTCGTAAAAATTTGAACATTTTTTTTTAAAAAAGAAAGGGTCACATTCTTCTCAAAAGCCTACCTAAAGTTGATTTCAGAGTTGGCATTCCAGATAGCCTAAGCTACATTGCCACCCATTTTCAATTTGAGCATTTTGGCTAGATCCAAACTTAACTCTTCACAGAAAGAAAGAAACAAACTTGTTTGAAAATAGGCACCTCATAACTTAGCCTTTTATATATCAAAACCAAAAGCAGCAAAGTTAGGAGTTGATAGCCAATCATATAAGGGAGTACACGTGTGCTGTACACAGACAAACAACACCGATATACACAAGTTCTTTTTCTTTTAACAATCTTCTTGAATCAGACACTGCCCGTAGGAGAAACAGTAGGATCACATAAATATTTTTCCTAGGTCCACTTAATTCTGTTAAAGAACACAATAAAATTTAATATCAAACCTTATTAACACCTGAATAGCCTCACACACGAATGAAAGAACCAAAATAGCAACACTCATATAAATTCATTCATGAAGTGCAACCCTGAAGAAATGTAAAATGAGCCACATGCGAACCAAATGGAGGAAAGAAGCCAAAAAGAAACTCTTACAGCAATTGTTGCTATCTGGCTACGGTCTCCCCATTCTGCTAGAAATGTTAATATAAATGCCTGCAAACAGTGAAACAGAACTCTTTTTCAGCTACGACAGTCAACACAAGACTTAAAAACAAATAACTCCTCAAAGACTCAGAGTTGAATATACTTCAGAATATAAAAAATCATGGATCCCAGGGGCCCTTCTTATTGTTTATTCTTTAGGTAGAAGGATCATATATAATTTATATGTACTGCAAACGTTGAAATAATAGAGAACAAAAGTATACAAATCTCACTTTCAGCATTTAAAACGTTATAAAGAAATAGAGTGCTTCACATACTCTCAAGTGCTCAATCCCTGAAGTGGTAGTAAAAATCACCATTGGATGAAAAAATAATTGGAAGTACATGAAGCATCTAATGATGATTTTCACAATCACGTAAGTGAGTGAACACTTAGGTGGTCACCTGTCCTTCTGTCTTGATTTTGTGCATGGCTGGTTTTAAGCTCCAAAAACTTGGATTCCAGTTTTCAATGCGGTCCTTCTGGGTCGTCATTGCTCTGATACCAATTGATAGGTACTTTCAAGGGAATAAATGATTGTGGACGATGATAGTAATGGAATTTGGGAAAGTTATTGATAATTCCTCCACTTAAGGTAGAAGACACCGATACACATACGTATTTGATTAAATCTTTTCTTGTTCCACATCATAACCTCCTGACTCTATAAATAGAAGAACACTCTTACTAAGCGTGAACAACCCATCGACCGATAAACATGACTACTACTGATAAATAACTAAAATAAACAAAAGCAATAACACTTCTACTAACTTAACAACTCTTAAGATAAACCAACTGGAAAGATAAAGATAATATCTCATCACTAATGAGATGGAGATCAGCTTGAGCTAATCCAAGAAGTAGGATTTGAGGAGGACTCCTATCAGCATTACTCAAAGAAATAAGAACCATATTCGCAAGGCATACCTCCAAAAATATTGGTGTACAGAATCTTGAAAAGAAGCGGCGGAAGGTTGTTTTCCCTTGTCCACCCTCAAGTTTCTCTTCTACCTGAATACATGATATGAAATCAATTTCAGGGCAAGGAAAGCACCAAATTCGACAAAATTAATTTGCAATTGCAGGCCTGTACAGGGTCATGAATAGTAATAAATTATAAAATATTTGCGAGTAAAAAAAACAATTATAAGAATAGAGAACTTTGAAAAACATTTTTGAATTGTAAGAGCTGAAAAAGAAAGAAAAGAAAAGTTCCTCACTTGAATAGACATCCATAAATTTCAAAAAGTGGAATCAGATGTCTAGATAAACTGATGGACATTTATTTGTTAATCAAGAAATTGAAAAAAGAAAAAAGGTATACATTTATACAAATGGAACAGAATACATGCAAATCTGAAACTCGAATTGAGTGCAAAAAATACATACTTCTTCAATCTCTTTTTTCTGAGAAGATTTTGAATCTGATCTCCAGGCAATGTAAAGTAACCGCAACCCAAAAAATGCATAAAGAACTGCATATGGAAACGAGACAGAAAGCTTAGCTTATGTTCATTTGACCTCATTCAGATCCCAACTCATGTTATCTACTCCCATATTGTTTGTCCTCTATTCCATTTTGGGATGTCCCAAATTCCATCCATTTTGAAAAGTTAATGGACACAAATTCAATAACTTTCCGAAGTTACCCTTTTCTTTGCTTGAAAAGTCAATACCCTCATTATGTTACTTTTTATTTCAAAGACAATGCATTAAATAATGTCCTCCTAAATTATCGAGTGACGTCCTTCTAAAATATTATATTTTCTTATGCCGACAAACAATATGGGACAGAGTAATTTGATAAACAAACCAGAAACACAATCTAAACAACACAATATAAAATCCAAGAGTTGAGAAGAGGGAACCCAAATTCAAGGTTCATTCACAATTTGGTAGAGATGCAACAAAGACATTAAAAAGGACAGTTTAATACAGTGATCAGCAAATCTTATCCATCACCATACTGCCAAGGCATCAAGAAATATAATTTCAGGCAGGTTAAAGCAGCACCCAAAGGTTGTCTAAGCCTTTTGGTTCAATCCCAAAACAAGACCACTGCCAATTTTCTACGTGCTTCACTAATCTAGAAGTGACGTGTGGAGAGGACAGAATCAATTATAGAAGCTGCAAACAAAATTTCCACCAGAGAGAAAGACCAAATCAAATCAAAACTAAGTAAACATATATGCATGACATCTACATAATAAGTGCATATGTGACCAGAAGAAGAAAAAATCCAAAAAAATCAAGAACAGAAAAAGAAAACAATACATATACCTGTGGCTGCACTATTTGTATGCTTTCTGGATATTAAATTTGGCACAATCCTACCAAGTCCAGTGGAAAGTACCTAATGACATGTACAACTTCTTTAATCTTGATAACAATAAGAGAAAGAGCACTTAGAAGTGCTTTGCAGTTGCTGGAACCATACCATTGCAGCACCAAGAAAAGATTACATCATCAGAACCACAAAAAGAGAGCAAGAGGTAAAGGAAATGAAGCAATTACTGTACTCAGAGAAACTTAGCTAACTTACTGTCATTACAATCAAGGCACTGAGCGCACCAGATAAAACAATTGACTTGGGGTGACGCATCGCCATAAGAGCTGCTATTATAAATGTCTCATCTCCAATCTACAGCATAATTGTCAATTAAAAAGGAAAAAAAAAAATCATCAAGCCAATAAACAGCAATCCCATAAAGAAAGGAAATCTATCATACAACCAGCATCAAAAAGCAAGCTTTGTCACTTGTTTGTTAACATGACTCGGTCCATTTTCATGCTTTAACTAATTTTAATGATATTTGTCAATTACTTTTTTTTTTAAAAAAAAAAAAAAAGAAAAAGAAAAGAAGAAGAAGAAGAAGGAAAAAGAATAAAGATAAATATGAGGTTATATGCCAAAAGCTGCTAATACCTGTGCTAAATAACACCCCAAAAATTGAGCGTACCAACCTCACTGACGAGAATCATTGATAAACTCGCTAAAAATGCATCGAAAATTCCAAGACCTTCAGAGTTCAAGCTGAGACTGAGACCAACAGAATCGAGACCAGTCTTATCCCCAATACTTTCGAGGTCGCTCAGATTAATCTGTACACAGAAATTAATGTATAATTATTATAACAAATACATTAAAAAGAACCATTAACTATATCTTCTAATTTGAATACCCTAGTTTTACACAACGCTTACTAATCCTCGCTCAAAAAGACAGGAAATGATGTGTACCAGAAGCATTTAAAATCCAAAATTTTAGAACTTCATACAAGTGGCGCATGGGTTGTGTGGAGAAAATATTATGAAGGAAAGAAGCTGAAAGTTCTAATCATCATAAAGAGAATTTCATGCATCTAGGGCTACGTTTATTGGTTAAAAAGTGGGAAAAAACAGTTATTCAGGCTTGGAATCATAAATTTCCAATAATCAAGTCAGTTGCCAATGAAATCAATTAAAAAAATGAACAAAAGAAAAGGGATAAAGACTACTTTGGGAGAGCCGTGATCTCCAATGACTACATCGAGAGAGCCTTGATCTCCAATGGCTACTTCGAGGGAGCCGTGACCTCCAAGATACCAAGAAAAGTTCTAGGTTTTCATAATATTCAACATGCTTCTTTATTGATTAAGGTTACACTTATATAGAAGACGGGTAGGTCATAAGACATAACCATTAAGCCTAGCCGTCATTACTTTATGCAGGAAAATAACTAAAAATGAAATAAACTAATAGAAAATACATTTCTTATTAGCTAAAACACTTAAGGAAATAATATATGGAGATTATACTCCTTATTCACTACTGTCTTGGGGATTTGGTATTGCCACGTGTGCTGCCACGTAAGCCCTAAAATTCTGAACGTATCATCCCTCTCCCCTAACATCTTCTTTGTCCCCAAGGAAGAACTCCGGAACCTCCTCCAGGCGCAGCTCATTGTACACACCAACAGGACCAACCGTACCAATCATGCACATCTCATCAGGAAAGCCAAGAGTAGTTGGTCCACAAGTTTCTATCCACCCATAGCCTGTGACTACAAAGGCACAACAAGTAACCCTTAGGAATTCTTCCACCTCAACGCTCAATGGTGGACCTTCCAAAATTATTAGCCGCAGCCGGCCACCTAATCTGGCTTTGACTGGGTTGGGTTCTTGCAATGCATTTTTTATACCTTCTTGCACTTTTTCAAAAACTCGAGGAACCGCAATAAGAAGTGTTAGCTTTAGCTCCATCATATCATCCCTCAATGCATTAAGATCCCCATGATAGTAGCCAACCAAAGCACCATTATGAAAAAAAATACTCTTCAATCGTACGGTCAAGGATACGAGCCAAGGGTAAGTTCCGGGGTGCAATTACACCAACAACACCTACAGGCTACTTTAACACAAACAACCGGCGATCAGCGAAGGAGGATGGAATTACATTACCATATACACGTTCGGCTTCTTCTTTTTGTTCCTTCTCTCTCTTACCGAACCAAGCAAAACTCACGCCCTGCTCTTCCTTCTCCTTCTCAGTCTGTTTCAGTTCTGGTTTTGTAAACATTATTCCATGCTCTTCCAACCCATGCTTCCTCTCTTCTTCTTTCTTCTTCACATTCTGCTGCAACACCCCCTTGATATTTTCGATAGAGAGACAGGAACTCTCTTGGCCAGCCGGACCCATTCTTCGGCTTCTTTAGTTTCGGCTCAAGCTGGTTGCTAGGTAGAACCTTGCTGTTGACGCCAAACTGCACTGGACTAGCTGCTACAAGAATTCCAGCAACTCCTTCCTTGACAACACAACCATCCGGGCTTGAAATATCCCCAGAAAAATCAAGCGGCATCGTGACGTCCTCGGTCGCCTTGGCATTGATTATATGGGGCATAAAATTCGTACCAACAAAACCTGTGTTGGACTCTCCCGTTATGGGCAAGTATTGGCTTGTCGGAGAGGTGTGTGGCGGAGAAAAGCTTTCAATTCTTTTCCTAATCTCCTCCATCTGTTTGCTCGATTCCTCTTTCCACGCGAGGAATTCTGACCGCAGCTTTTCCCACCTTGCTCGTTCTTCTTCATTTCGAAAAAATGGGAAGACATGGTGATGGTGTAGATTGGAGATTGTTGTAGAAAACAATCAACCTTCACTCTGATACCATTTGATGCAATCAAATAATAAAAAGAACAAAGAAAAATGATAAGGGCTACTTCGAAAGAGTCGTGATCTCCAATGGCTACTTCAAGGGAGCCGTAACCTCTAAGATACCAACAAAGGTTCTAGGTTTCATAATATTCAGCATGCTTCTTTATTGATTAGGGTTACACTTATATAGAAGACGGCTAAGTCATAAGACATAACCATTAGGTCTAGCCATCATTACATTATGCAGGAAAATAATTAGAAAGGAAATAAACTAATGGAAAATACATTCCTTATTAGCTAAAACATTTAGAGAAATAATGCTACCACGTAAGCCCTAAAATTCTGAATGTATCAGTTGCTTAAAGCACATTGGGATGAAAAAGAAAATTGAAATCTTATATTTCCAATGATGCATGATTGTTGCCTGTTTGGCCTTTTCTTTCTTTTCTTTATAAATTATCTTATTTAGAAATAATGCACACAGGCGAGCAATAGAGAATGGTTGACTTAGTTCAGGTTGGATTTCAATTATATTTCACTTCCCCGACCCCCACCTGATTCTCATCTCTCTCAGAACTTTTCTAGATTTTGTCAGCTCTCTCTCTCTCTCTCTCTCTCTCTCTGTGTCTCTCTCTCTCTCAACCCTAACCTTTCTTTCTCCATTACATACTCAAATCTTACACTAAAAGCAAAAACTCTGGCTGGGTTTTGGTCCTTGTCCGCCATTTTTTGCAATCCAAGGTAAAACCCAATGATTTCACTTTCCCGTTAGTCATGAAGAAGAGGTCACTAGTCTTATCTCCACAACCCTCTTTGGGACCAATTACTTGTTAAAAAAAAGGGTACATGAAAAACTAGAGGCGAATCAGAGTCAGACCCATTTTGTGAATTTGTGCCTCCGAACAGAAATATTAAAATTTTCAACTGGACACATTTTAAGTTGAATGAAACGGAGTCTTGAATTGTTTCGAAAACAGACCAGCAGCAAGCAATATAATTCAGATATCCATTCACTCTCCTTTTCCTCAGTTCTCCCCGTAAAAAATAAACTAATTTGACCTTCCATTTCTCCAGAATCAACATAACCGATATATAAACATACAATGTGTACATTATAAAATTTTCCTTTTCCCTTTCTCGTCAATTTTCCCAGCAGCCAAACAGACCGTAGACCGTAGAGAGCGAAAGAGAGAGGTGAGACTGACCTTGCCACGTCGGCCCAGATCTCTGGATCCACTAGCCTCTTCCTTCTCAGTTTCAATCACAGACTCCTATTTCACACCAAACACATCACAATCAATACACATACTCACACAAAATATACTAGAGCAAGAGAGAGAGAGAGACCTGAGCAGAGACGGGGTGGAGAGCCAAGAAGACGAAGGCGTTGAGGAGGATGAGAAAGAAGAAGAGCGAGGGGGTGGCTGTTCTAGGGTTTGAGCGTAAATCCATCGCACCAATATTTGTTGAAGCTCTGCTTCTACTCTATTTCTTTAGAAAACGGAAATTCTGTCGTCTCAGAGAGAGAGAGCGAGAGAGAGAGATCGAGATCGGCTCTCTTCTCTTTCTTTGCTGAAAACAAACGGAAAGGTTTTTTGCTTTCCTCGATTGCCGAGATCAGAGAGAGAGAGAGAGAGAGAGAGAGAGAGACCCTACGGAGATCTCCAAGAGATATCGTAGAAACGCGTTTGAATATAAAACACAAAGTGGTAGCGTCGGTGGTGGTGGTGGCTGGTAAAGTCACATTCAAGGTTTTGACCTCCATAATTAACATAAATTATACCTTCTCCCTGATTTTTGTTATCATATTAAAAAATAAATAAATTTACTTATTTTTTTATTAATAATAATAATAAAAAAAAAAAAAAAAAAAAAAAAAAGGAAGGCAAGGGGTGACTGGTGTGCCATCCCCAGTGGCCGGGGGTGGCTGCGCGCCACCCCCTGCGGCCACAGGGGGTGGTGCGCGGCCATCCCCATTGGCTAGGGGTGGCCAGCCACCCCTTGCCTTCCCTTTTTTCTTTTCTTTTTTTTTTTCTTTTTTTTCTTTTTTTTTTTAAAAAAAAAGTATATTTATTTATTTTTTAATAAATTTATATATTTTTATTAAAATGGACACATGGTGCTGACGTGGTATTTGACAGAATCTGTTAAAAATTTTAACGGAATTTGACTCTAGGGAACGATTTGTAATTATTACTAACTATAAGGACCTCCCATGAACTTTTTAAACTATAGGGAGTGAAAAATAATTATGACATACCACAAGGACCAATGGTGCAATTATCCCTAAAATAAATAAAAATTTAAAAAATAATGATTAATCTTCTTTACAAACAAACTTTTAACTAAGAGATGCTTCACTTCTTGAAGTTTAGGGTTGAAGCTCATCTATATTAAAAGAAACTTAGGTTAAATGAATAAATAAGTGAGAAATACACATAGTTAAAACACTCTATAGTTTAAACCCCAAAGACAACGGAACAATTAACCAACACATTAAAGTTATCAAATGTAAATTTAAACTACTGCAGTTATAAAATAACAAGCCAATAAGCATTAACAATCACACAACACAATGTTCTTGTTGACAAAGGAAAAACCTTGCACCAAGAAAAAAAACCTGTTCGGGGCAACTAAACCCAGAATTCCACTCTAATAAAAGAAGAACAAACTATAGGTACTAATAAAACTTACACCCTAGTAATTTTACCAAGACAATCTATAGGACTACTCCCTCCTCATGTGTCTCTACTACAACTTAGAGCTGGCAAAACAGGTTGGCGTGTCGAGTTCGAGTTGACTCATCATCCATTTAGGTTCAACCTGAATACGACCCGTTTAGCTAGTGCATTAACAAAAATTGGTATGTGGGAGAGAGAGAGAGGGGTAATAGAAATTCTCAAAAAATACAGTACTTAAATGAAAAGGTCATACTAATGCCAAATCCAACTAGCTAAACAGAAATTTGTGCTGCAATTATTCCAAATGACAACCAAATATAAGACGCTGTGCATGATTTGAGGAAGCATTAAAAACCTTGCGGCCAATCAAATGTCAACCATTTTACTGCTACAACTCTCCATCACAATGCCCACATCAGCTTCGTTTACTGCTAGAATCTCATTTGTTTTGACTCCAAGCATTGCTACTGTGTGGCCTTTTTTTGCATCTCGTCTCTTTCCTGCACATTTGATCTCCCGATGGGTCTAGTATTGGCCAACCACTTTTGTCAATGCAGATAGTATTCCAAAAGTTTATACAAATAGTTCTATATACAAAGAAGCCATCGAATTAATCAATTTTTTTATTTTTTGGTAATTACCTTTTCCCCCCATCAACTACCGGCCATTGTCAACATGCCCCCATGAACTGACACTTCGACCAAAAAAGAGCATCGAACTACAATCTTTACATACTTTGGCCCCTTCCATCAGTCTAATTCATACAAAGACTTAAATGCCCTAATTCAATTTAAAAAATGATATAAATACCCTTATCTTAAACAAAAAAACAAAAAAACAAAAGAAAAATGCCGCCACCCCCTAAGGTGGTCGAATGGCCTGCGAGCCACCCCCAAAGGTGGCTCCGGCCACCCCAGCTTATCTCTAAGGTGGCCGTGCGGCCACCCCAAAGGCCGTGAGTGGCCCGCGAGCCACCCCCTTAGGTTTTTATTTTTTTGTTTTTTTTTAAAAAAAATATATATATTAATTTTAATATTTTTTTTATTAATTACTGTAGAAGGCATTTTGGTCTTTAAACCAAAATTAATAGTAAAAAATGGCATATTCCATCCAAGTTAACGGGATTCCCTGACGGAATGGGCCAAAGTATGTAAAGATGGTAGTTTGATGCTCTTTTTTGGTCTAAGTATCAGTTCATGGGGACATGTTGACAATGACTTGTAGTTGACGAGGGAAAATGTAATTACCCCCCCTTTTTTTCTTTTTTTCTTTTTTCAGTTTACCAAATTTTTTCTATATAAAAAGAAGTCATCCACATATATGCCCATGTTAAAGAATATTAATAGAATTAGTTCTAGAGGAGCTAAAATGTCACTGGAATTAATATCTATTGTTAGAATATCTTCTTCTAACTCATCCAACTTCATTTGTGTGCGTTCTATATCAAAAGATTGGGAAAATTATACTTTACCCCCCCCCCCCCCCCGCGGAAGTTTCACCAAAATTGCAATTTTGCCTCTAAAGTGAAAAAAGTTGCAATCAAACCCAACATAGTGTATTAATGATCCCGGGATGCGCTTCCCAACACCGGCCGAAGGTATTATTATGACAATGATCATGTGTTTTCTTTATACAACAAGATATTCATATACGATTTCTAAATTTGTAGGTTATTTTTACTTGGTAGATTTGGGAGATGGCTACTATAAGGGGTTCCTACCCTCGTATCGCAATGAACGATACTATTTGGATAACTTTCGTGGCAGTCAAGGCGAACCTAAGACTGTTCAAGAGGTGTTTAATTATAGACACTCCTCACTGCGATCGGTTGTGGAATGAACGTTCGGTATTATGAAGAATCGGTTCCCTATTATGAACAATATGCCCCCTTACCCGATCTTGTACCAACGCTTATTTGTGATTGCATGCTGCACCATTCATGACTTCATTCGCAAGGACTGTGGAGAGACTGATTCATTATTTAAAGAGGCTCTAGAAGAGATGTATGGGGAATCTTGGGTCGATGTCTCACAACAGGTTGATATGCCAGTTGTACTGTATGTATCATTTGGACAACGACCAAACCAATCACAAGAAAGCTCAAGATTCATGGGGACATGCCGGAATACAATGAGCAATGACATGTGGCAAGCGCTTAATGGAATATAAACCTTAAATTTGTTGTAACATAGTGTTGGGAATCAAACTTTGTTCTTTATTTGTTGTTTCTTTTTTTCCGATGGATTACTTGGAACTTGCTCAAATGTCAATTTTTGTATAATTCATCATATTTAAGAAATGACAGTTTTAATTCTACTGATAGGACCCTTGCTTTATACGTTTTCATGTTGGACTAGTCGCATATGGTTTATTGTTAATGGTGGTAATTACAATTTTAGCTAAAAAATTATTTTGATGTAATATAAAATTGAAGAAAGCTACATGTAAATATAGAGAATATATGTTCTTTAAAATTATTAGTTGAATTGAATATACTTGAAAAAAATTAAAAGTACAAATGGAAAAAAAAAAAAAAAATATATATATATATATATATATATATATATATATATATATATATATATATATATATATATATATATATATATATATATATATATATATATATATATATTCTAAAATTTTAAAACAAAAAAAAAACTCAAAAAAATAAAATAAAAGGGGGGGGGGGGGGGGAGAAAAGGGACTTAATAAATCCATTCTTGTATTTTTATTTTTTATTTTTATCTTATTATTTTGAAAATCAATCATTTACTTTATAAAATCTATATAGAACTTGAGTCTTGTATAGATCATACAAATTAAATTATTAATTTTTAAAATGAGAAGATGGAGGAAAAAAAATCCAAATATACTAAATAGTAAGTCTCATGAAATACTCGTGTCTATAAATGTTCGGCTACAAGGTCAAACATTGGAGTAGATCACCTACTGGTACAAGGTGACAAAACGAGTGAAAGCTGATTGAGTTTTCTTTATGCTGCACAAAGTCTCCTACGTTGGAGCGTAGGTTTCGGCGCTCCAGCGCAGGACTCTCTTGCTACCTAGGGAAAAAAATAAAAATAAATAGATAACTTTAACCTTTTAAAATTATTATTTTTTTCTTTCGAAACTACAGTTTAATGTCGTTTCATTGTACAAACAACACAAACACGACACTACACTATTTGTGTCATTTGTACAGTATACAACTTTATTTTCAGCACATTACATGGCATCAAAAAATTTAAAAGTCATAAAAACTTAAGAAATTTTATAACAATATTTTAACTAAATTTATACACCACTAATGTGCCTAATAAAAAACCAACTAAATAATAGAAACAAAACGCTACAGAGGAATATTTAATGTCCAATAACACATTATATAAAGCATCGGCACAAATTAGAGACAAAATAGCATTACAAAATGGTTAATATTATACATAATTCAAAAAATGCCCCGAAACCTATCCCTAAAAGAGCAACATCCCTTGATTAATATCTCGAGGTAATATAACAAGAAGACACATCAACATTATTGCAAGTCCAAAGCATATGCCACATAATGCAGTTAGAAGGAAATATAATTGTCTCTCGTTTGCCTCTTTTTTATGCAGTTCTCTTTCCAACAAAATATTCCTTACCCTCAACTCCTGTTGGAGCTGACGGCTACGATCATCTATCAGATTGTCAACTCATTCAAAAAACTTGAAATGTGCTCCCAACCTAAATTTTGGGCACCCAAAGTACCGTCTTCCCGGGTTTGCTTCTGTCCACGAGGTTTGCATACAACATGTCAATCCACAAAAGCATGTCCGCGTCGCACCGTGGCTGTGAGCGGACGAGGATGATAACAATTCTGACATCTACAATGAACAAAGAGTGGCCACGAAAAACAAAACAAATTCCAAAATCACATCCTGTAAATTGGTAAAAATAATATCAGTACAAATTGTATAGGACAGGTAATATGCAGCCACCTTTCTTTCATAATGAAATATCTAAACCAAACGTGTGTTGGTGCTAATACCTACCAACTTATTCATATTATTTTTACTCATTTCCAAAAGCTCTAGGAAGTTAAAATTAGAATATGATCGATAACAATTAAGATTTTTTTTTTTTAAAAAAAAAAAAAAACAAAAACTTAAATTAGTGTATTTAAAAGAATTTTTCAATAAATGCCCTTAGGATCATTTTAACCTAAATATGTGTTGGAAAATATTTGTGTTTGAGGTTGTTTGTTAATTTATAGTATGGATGAGATTAGAAAACAGAAACACAAACAAACAAACATAACCTAAAGATATCTGATTTTTTTTTCTAGGCAATTAGCCAAATAATCTGATTTGATACGCTAAATGTTTCATATTTAGAAGCAATCACATTATTAGTTTCTGAAAGCATGGGAATTTCTATTTTTTTTTAATAAATAATAAAAAAAAACACAACCATTTCAAACTGATCCTAGCTATCATCTTTAAAAAAAATAGAAGCAATCATAATAAAAATAGAAGCAATTGATGTGAAAAATATGTTTAAATATACTCAATGGGTAGTTTGAATATTGCATGAGATCCTCATCCGATGAACAATCTATATCTATTAGTGAATCACTTACCAAAAAATGTTTATTAGTGAAACAAATAATAAGAACACTTTCAGTGAACTAACCCAAGAGTTGTTATCAGGTAAAAAAAAAAAAATGAATACAACCACAATCATAAAAAGGTTAAGCAAATAAGAGATTTCCATATGCAAAATTAGCACAATGAATAATATATGTAATACAAACTAAAACAAAAATGACCAAAGACAAATTCAACCCTAAGAACAAACTGAGATCCAGCTCTAGCCATATTGAGCAAAATCAAACCCCAAATTCGACAACAATCAAACTCAAGAGACTAAGATGAGAGATTGGGAACCAAAACCTGTGATTCAGTTGAGGTTGACGCAGGACTTGATGAAAACTCCAATTTAATGAACAGGAGATTTTGAAGGTTGAGTAAGTGAAGAGAATAGCTTTTAAAAAAAAAAATGTAAGGTGAAGAAGACTAAGCTGCTGCTTGCTTTTGAAAATGCAAGGTGGAAAAACTACTGGTTTCAGATGGTTTTTTTAAAGAGTCAAATTGGTAAGAGATTTGTTTTAGGAACACTTGAAGAGTTAGATGCCATTAACGTAGTGTGAAAGACTGATTTTTTTTTTTTCTTTTTTTGCTTTGCTTTTTGCTCCTCGTTCGAATCCAATTGCAGGGAGGGATCATCCAAAGGGCATTAGTGTAAAAATTATGGCACATATATCCTAGTTAAAGCAGTGCATGTGATAGCTTGGGAAAATGGGCAAGCCAGCTGCGTATTGGGCCCACCTGGCTATGCACAAGGATAATGCATAGTACGCTGCTGGGGGAAAATTTATGGGGAGGGGACTGTCGAATGGGGCCTTAGGGTTAAAAAAAATCCAAATTTTTCCCTTCTAAGACATTGTTTCCAGTGTCTTTTTGCCCTTTAGGAAACCTACTTTAACTTTCGCACCATAATTACTCCCATAATCATTATCTTAATCATTATCCTTTTTTTACAACATATTTCCATCATATTTATCAACAGTACATCTGGTTTCACATTTTAATCTATGGTTTTGAAATGTAATGTTACAATTATAGGTATCAATGAATTATCTAGCAAAAATTATAAACTAAACCACAAAGAATTAAGCATCAACCACATCAACATAACAATTTGTTGACGAAGTGGAATGAAACCACTCCGAGAAATCCTAACCCAGAAAACCAATCAAATAAGAAAGATTCAAAGTACATGCAAATTACACTTACAAACCCCTTATAATGATTTAGACTTATGTACGCAGACAATCACTCATACTTGCCTCCTGCCACAGTAGCTCAAGCTCCTCATTGAGAAATTTTCCTTCTTGGTATCCTTACTAACCCATTGGTAGACTTCAAATGATTGATGATGAAGAACACATGTGGTTTGAATGAACTCTCAAAGATAATTAGACAACAGAAGCTCTTATCCAAAGAATTCTCTTGGCTCACAATGGAATGAAGCTAAGCTCTATATATGGATTGCTTTGAACACTTAGGCTTAGTCCCCAATTGACCATAGACATCCTTATATAGAGAAAATAATGAAAACCCTAACTTTACATGTGAAAAACTCCTCAAATGTATGTAGGTCATCGAGCCGTGTCAGGACGCTTTAGTAGTCTTGTCAGAACACGTTTAGGGTTTTATCGGCATCAACAATCAAATAACAAAGGCTTTAGGACACCGATGTAACACCCTGATCTTTAATTAAGGTTAAATGTACTATAACTATTGCCTAAATATGTTAGGGTTGGGTTCTAAGATCCTAGGTGGGAGAAAATTTAATTTTTGGATTGTAATGAATTTTTGCGCTGATTAATTGATCGATGAGGGAGTCGAACAATCGATGCTAGTGTAACCCTAATGAACAATTGATGGCAGTTACATGGAATAAAATTGGACATCTCAGCATTTTGTACGTGCATGGGACAGTTATAAATACATCCTTACGCTACATAGCACCCATTTCCTCGCCCCCTTAGCATAGAAAACCTAAAGAGAGAGAGAGAGAGAGAGAGAGAGAAAGTAGATCTTGAAGTTACCTTCAAGAGAGGTAACCTTATACTCTAATCTCATTTCTAATGTTGTTATAAGCATATTTTCTTTATGGTTAGCTACTATGGTAGTTGTATATTATTAGTTTTCCGTATGGGTTAGTAGTATTATGCTTCTAAGATTAATATGATAGTGTTGATGTTAGTTAATAACTAGGTTGATGATAATTTTGATAAGCGTACAACATTTTGTTATATATTCATGATTAAACTTATTGTTTAAAAAGATTAGGGGATAATTGCACCGTTGGTCCTTGTGGTATGCCATAATTATTTTTCACTCCCTATGGTTTAAAAAGTTCATGAGAGGTCCCTGTGGTAAGCAATAATTACAAATCGATCACTGGTGTCAAATTCCGTTAAAATTTTTAACAGATTCCGTCAAATGCCACGTCAGCGCCACGTGTCGCCAATAAAATGGCGACACGTGTCCATCTTAATTAAAAAATATAAATTTATTAAAAAATAAATAAAAATACTTATTTTTTTAAAAAAAGAAAAAAGAAAAAAGAAAATCGGGAAGCAAAGGGTGGCCTGGCCGCCCCCAGCCTATGGGGGTGGCCGCGCACCACCCCCAGTGGCCATCGGGGGTGGCGCGTGGCCACCCCCAGTGCTCGAGGGTGGCGCGCAGCCACCCCTTTAAGATCCAGGGGTGGCCTGATGGCCAGCCTCGGCCACTGGGGTGTTATGATTTTAGATAAACAGAAAATAAAAGCTTAACACTTCGAGGGGCTAATCCTCCAACTACACAAGCACGCGGCAATGTGTGGAATCTCCAAATTACTTCTCATTTCGTTGCTTAGTGTTTAAATACAGTAATTATGGATTCCCATGATCTGACTTGGTTCTCCATGTTTACCCATTTCACCCACTAATCATAACTGACTCCCCATTAACAATAACTACCCATTAAGCCACTGACTGGCGTTCTTTAAGGAAATACATGCGGACTGAATTAAATAACTGAAAGCAATAGACAAATAAACCCCTATACACATAATGCAAATGACAATCCTAGCCTTCCTTCAGCTGCTGGCCACGTACTCGAGCTTGTACTATGAGAGCTCCAAGTGTCAGTCATTCACACCTCCTGAGCCCTGGTATCAAGAGGTTGTGTCCGGACTCATCCTTCTTCCCTAATCTTCTATGAGCTTCTATTCTTCACACTCTTCCACTCTTCACAGCACAGCCCTCATAACATGGGGGTGGCCGCGGGCCACCCATGCCACCCTTGGGGGTGGCGCGCGGCCACCCCCAATGGCCGGGGGTGGCTGGGCCACCCCTTGCTCCTTTCTTTTTTTCTTTTTCTTTTTTTAATTTGAATTTTTTTTTAAAAAAAATAAGTATATTTATTTATTTTTTATTAAGATGGACACGTGTCGCCATCTTATTGGCGACACGTGGCGCTGACGTGGCATTTGACAGAATTTGTTAAAAATTTTATTGGAATTTGACGCCAGGGATCAATTTGTAATTATTGCTTACCAAAGGGATCTCCCATGAACTTTTTAAACCATAGGGAGTGAAAAATAATTATGGCATACCACAGGGACCAACGGTGTAATTATCCCAAAGATTAGATGTAGATTCATAAGAATTGATGTTGTTTTATGATAGATTTATTGATGGGTTTAGCATTTAATGTAAATGGATGTTTTTAAACATGTATAGAGGTTGGATTTATGCTTAGGACAGTGTTAGAGGTCATACTAGGGCCTTAGATTGTGTTAGAAAGGGTATGGTTAGGACTTTTGAGAAAAATGGGTGTTCTGCCAGACCATAGAATGATCAACACGATTGTCAATTGATCGATGTCAATCACTCGATGATTCCATCGAATGTTCGATACTTGGATAGAATGATTGTCTTGCCTAGAAAATTGGTTTAAGTGTATTTAAAATTTTGATAGAGACTAATAATAGTCCCTTTCACAGATTTTGAGGCCGGTGAGTACAAGGAGAATTACCTGAAATTTTCCTTCGACCAAGGTGAGTAAAACTCACATAGATACTCGTTATTAAGATTTCTTATAGCATGATTATTTTATTTATCAAAATTTATATGCTTATTACTCACATGAAACATATTTTAGAATTATGTGAACTCTATTTTGTGTAAACGGGTGATAAATAAAGGAATGTTGCATTGTGTGAATTTTATAAATGCATGCGTGTAAAAGACAATGATTAATTGCATCGTATGGCATGGTACTTGTAACGAATCAGGAAAAAGCGCTACCCACATCTATTCTATCACCCCAAAAGAACTAGTAAATTTGAAGTTTTTCTAGAATTTCTTATAAATTTCAGTTTCATCTAGTAACTAGGCAATATGTAACTTAACACCAATGACTATCTTTATAAATCACCTACTATATGTGGGCTACTCATTTTCTCAATATAAGACTAGAGTGTTACAATACTTTATGTACGGATGACGACCATTGGCTTACCATTATATGGATTGACCCTATGGTCCTGAGATTTTTATGTTTATTGTTGTTTAGCCTTAGATCAAATGGTTATATAGGTGACTTGCGCATCTATGTACAAGTGATGGTCACAATAACAACATCATTAGTAGTGTGGATCACCCAAGATTTAAATCTAGTCAGGCCACTAGCGATGATGGTAGGCTTGCTTCATCGAGGCACCAATGTTGTACAACAGGTCCCTTGGGACAGAGCCAACCCTACCAAGAAAGGGTTAAGTGCTTGGATAGACTATATGGAGTTAAACTATGACATGTTCACTTTAAACTATCATATACTATATCTATAATACATCATCAAGATATACTTGTAGATGACCTCATTTTATATTACTGCCTATGACTTATAAACATTTTTGCTAAATAGCTCAGTTCACCATATGATAACGTGTTCTCCATGTGTATCCTTATTTGCTAGGTCGTGTACTTACATTTTATCTTTTCTACTTGTAAAACATGTGTTGTTTTGTAGCTGGTCTTTATTGTGATGTCGGGATCGAGGAGGAAGGAAAATTTGTTACTTAAGAGGCTTTGTAGGACCTAGCTAGGTTGATTTTTGAGGAGTTGGATCTAGGTTTGTCAGATTTCTTGATGTCTGGTAGGATGGGAAAGGTAGATGACTTTATAAGTTCATGTTGTATATATTTATTTTGCAGTGCAAGGATTATCATGACAACATTGATTATGAACATGTCATTAATGTTATTCATGATTTCGATATGACTTTTGATGATGTTTATAACCCATGTTATTAGGATAGCTAGCTTAGGCTTGTGTGTGTATAACTTATTTGTCAGGATTGAGTTTGTAATATTTTATATTTGGCTTGATACTTCGGTTGTTATTCATTAATAGAAATGTAGAATCGGCTATCTCATTATGCAAATGACAAGTCTTCAGTTGTAGGCTCTCTGATGAGGGTTCTAAGATCCCTTGGTCTTATTTCTTAGTAAATTAGATGGGGAGACATATCGTGGAGTTAATTACCAGATTAATTTTTCAGGGCATTACACTATATGTGCCAATAAAAAGAGAAGCTTGGGAAGGCATAAGATGCACTCACACATACTCCAAATTGAAAGCCCGCTCTCTAGGTCATATTCAGTCATTGAGGAGAAGATCCAAAGTTTCTAGAGAAAAAGAAATAAGAAAATAAAATCAGCCCAAAATCTAAGGAGCAGTCGTATTCACAAGTAAGATGCTTCTCCTTTACGATTTATTTTAAAGCATGATCTATCCAAGTTCTCATGAAGCAATTATTGGGATTATTCTGCTGTGCATATGATGTACGAGGTCCTAACAAGGTTGAGACTTTATGTGTTGCTTGTATTTTCGTGGCTTGATAGTGTACAATTAGGTTTGGAACAACGCTTTAACACACACACACAGAGCTCATTTTCGTAGGTTAATGTTGTTTTAGAGTTAAGTGGGTGAAAAATGTGTTATTTTTAAGAGATTTATGTTTAAAATGGAACCTTTAAGACCTAAATGTGTTCTAGGTCTGTAAAGTGGCTACCTTTAAGACCTTAGGACACACTAGTACGAGTAGATTTTGGTAAAGTTGAGAGTTGGGACATGAAAATGGCCCAAAATGGGTTATGAACATTAAGTGATTGTTAGCCTCAGCCAGTGATCAATCACTGCTGGATGAATGATTGATCGCTACTCGATGAGTGATCAATCATCATCTACCAATGATGTTGGGATTATGCATATCATATGCACAATAGAATAACCCCAAGAACACTTCAAGAGAACATGGATAGATCATGCACAAAACATAAATAAATAAATAGTTCAAGAAGAGACACTTATATAGAAAGTTTTGGCTATCTTCAGTTTCAGTGGCTGAATTTGATGTCTTCTTTCTTTCCAAGAGCACGACTTAGATGAGGGATTTAGAACTTCTAAGACTTCTCTTCAATAACTAAATATGACAAAGAGAGTGGGTTCTTAAATTGAGTGTGAATCTTAAGCCCACACAAGCTCTCTATTTATAGGCACATGTAGGCTTGTGGAAGATGTTAGAATACCGACTTTGGTGTTTGAGTTATTTTTTAAAGACTGGTTTTGTGCATAGGGCAGTGTTAGGAAGTCTATTTGAGACTTGGAACGTGCTAGATAGGTTAAAAGGTATGACCTTTTGAAGTTTTGGGGTTTTTATCTAGAAAACGTTCGTACAATCCCATTAATGATTGAATGGTGCCAGGGGACAGTGCAAATTCTTAAGGTTTAGGCATTAAGATAGGTTTTTTAGATGGTACATTTCTAATTAAAGAAATTATGTGACACAATTATAGGTTTAACGTAAAGACTTTGAAAGGATATATAAGGGAACGATCACAACAATAAGACGATACACAACAGTGAGAATAGAATGGGAAGTTTAAGTGATCGAGGTAAGCAAAATACCCTTGTGCTAGTATTTTTATGATTATTAACCTAACGCATTTTATATAAAATGTTATCCAAGGTTTTTAAAGAAAAGCTCGGATCACCTTTTTGAGCATCACGAAAAGTATGAAAATATTCTTGTGCATGCAGTATGTGACTTGGATTCATTTTATAAATGTTGCCTCAAATGATGCATGAAATGTTTGAAGGGCTATTTTGGTATATTAAAATGTGATGGCTATGCGGTATTACAAATGATGTTATCTATGATAAATGTCAAGAAACTTGACAGCACTAGTACCATGTATATTTTAATATTTGTGGAGGTAGTGCAATACACCATTGTAACGCCAAAGAAAATAATCTTTTAAAATTAGATTGCAACTCTCTCTCTCTCTCTCTCTCTCTCTCTCTATATATATATATATATATATATATTACAACCGAAATAAAAATAACCGGTTTAAGATGGCGATTGATCCCAGCTGACGCTCGATCCCCAAATTGTGGTGCTCAATCCAAGCTAGCATTCGATCCACAATATATGGCGCTCGATCCACATAGAATTGCAGGAAACAAAACACACGTAACATCTGTCTTTTGATTTTTATCAAAACAATCATTACCCAGTTGATATTTTTCCTCCATGCACGAACCTAG